>NC_046989.1:21731092-21831092 GCF_009769545.1 Cyclopterus lumpus
TTGAGGGTTCTTCTGACAAATATGGAACACTTTGTGGATTCTATCGACACATTTATGCATCGACACAATATTCCCTACATTTTGATGAATAAATTGTGTACATAGAGTGCCGACTGTGAGACTTGTGGCAAGTTACGTTTTATTTTTTCTGAGTTTGGAAGGCTGCTCTCCCCTCTGTTTTTCAGCCGCTTCACTCTGTAGCTCAGCATGCTACTCCCATACACACTAATAGTAAAATGACTGAAAGAGCTTTTTACTATCGAAACTCAAAAAAAGATTGCGTCTAAACTGTACTAGTTATGAAAAAATGTCCAATTAGTCAAATAAGCTTCATCCTTTTGTCAACATTTAAAAATTAAAATCATTTCTCTACCTTAATGTATGGCGACACAGTGTGGGCACAAAATTAATGTAGCTTAGCGGCTACCTTTCCGGTAGCCCCATTCATATGGATGGGACAATTTCTCGCCGTTTTTTGGCGTTTTGGGGGCTAAGCGCCGGTTCGATCTCTTAGTCTTATAATAGCACACGATTCCCGATCAGGCCGCACGTTTTGATGTATTTTTTATGCATCTGCGAGCTACGCTTTGGGATCCTTAGTGTGCCAAACTTTTTTTCCCATAGGGTTTGCGTTTTTTTGGTTGTTTTTCACAGTTTTCCGAGAAACGGCCGGGTCGATCTTTCCGCCGCTTAAACCCGCACGATTCCCGATCAAGCCGCACGGTTTGATGTATTTTTTATGCAGATCCGTCCAGCGGTTCGAGCTGTACGCTCGTCCAAAGTTCTGGCGGAAGAGGGAGATTTGGAAGAATAATAATAAGCCCGCCGGATTACATACGTTGTGGCTCTTGCTCCGCAAAGCCACACCGAATGAGAATGGTACCACAGGGATACACCAACATATCAGACAAGCACTGTTCAGGAACCTTTTTTCATAGTACATACCTTTATATCCCTGCCACCATCATTTCAAGTTGACAGGAATCAATGCACGCTGCCACAGGTAAAAGGTGAATGCCGGAGTGGTGGAAATGCGCCGAGAGACGCAAAATGAGTTTGACAGCTTAAATGGGCCACCCAAATGGTGATGGCAGGGTGCTCGCTCAGCTGACGCAAGAGATAACCTTCAGTTATCAACCTCGGCTTACTTCAGGATAGTGGTGTGGCATCCTGGGTGAAGGAGACAAGACGTGATGCTACAGACAGGTAATAAAAACAACAACAACAACAACACATACGCGAGTGGAGGAAGAAATGCAGATGCTCGCTCATCAGTCCATCCCATAGTGTCACCAGTGTGCCGATACTGACATACGTCTTTGGGTATTGGTGTCTAATCTCATGATGATCGTCATACTCCTCCAGACAGTTCTACAACCTGACGGAAATACACTTGCTCAACGCCCCCAAGACATTTATAGATTTCAGTTTGAACGTGTTCCGAGAGAAAACATATCTTTTGGCAGTTCGACGAGTTTGACACACACGGAAGTTTCAGTCAGCATACTTTTACTAACTTCCATCACATTCAACATTTGGGAGTTCACATCTTAGGTTTTTGATCCATTCAGATGGAGGAAGCCAGCTAGCCTTGTCCAATAATAGTCCCAAAGAAATACATTCTAATTTCAGTCCGATTTCAAAGATGTTTGTGTTATATACCTACTTGGAAATAACAACTCAAGGAATTTTTTTAACAGCATTCCTCACTTTCCAGTGTCTTGACATCCCCCTATCCTCAAAGATGGCACGGCCTCTTTTCTTTTCTCCTCTCCTTTCAATTTCTCCTCCCCCGCCATATTACCCAGCCTCTTGCTTACTCCCCCATCCCCATCTCACCAACTCTTATTTCCTCCATCATTTAATACAAGGCAGCCAGTAACAATGGCTCCTCGGAGAGCGCTGCCGATCAATTTGCCCAGCCAGCTGGTATTGACCGGTGTTCTTTGTGTTGGGGAATTGCGACCTCTCCTCTGCTGCCCGACCCAACCCCCGTCTTTCACTTTCTCCTTCATCCTCCGACACCGCTGATAAGTTCAATTAAACAAGGCACTGTTGCTGTGGAGGAATTACTCTGTAATAATGAGATAGTTTCCCGAGCTCTAAGGATGGAAAGATATCTCGAGAGCCCTATCGATAATCTGGGCGGGCAGCCGGAATGAGTAATGTTCAGGCCCTTAGTTAACAGGAGCCGAGATTCTTAACCTGCAGCCAAGCTGCTAGGGAGCCGATAGCATTTCAATCAGGGAGAGACCAGTTAGATAAAGAAAGGATGCATGTTTATTGTTAACAGATGATATGAAATGATGAAGTCTCAGAGTTTTTGGCGCTTGGACTCTGCGGGGAGATTTGCAATTGAGGGCCGACTGCTCCGATCAGCAACGAGATAGATCCCCAAAAGGAAGTAGACCACAGCTTAAAATCTCTCCCAAAAGAATGTTTACTTACCGATCGGCAATGAGCTGGTAGCGAATGATCGATGATGGCATGAGCTGCTAAGAGATGAGGCATAACAATGAGCATGACAGAACTTTGAGGTTAGGCGATTAGAATCTGCGATATACCATGAATGAGTTAAACATTAATGAAGCACTACGATGACTAGGACGCACTGGCCCAAGCATGATTTTATTCATTTATTTTCCTTGGCCAGCAATGGCTTGGAGACAAATGTCCTGCTTGCAATGTGTGGCTTGGCCGGCATTGGCTGATGGTCAGCGGTGACCTAAATAGCAGCAAGTTGAGCTGGAACTTCGTGGCTAGTGTCCTGGAATGACCGTAAGACATTTTAGAGATTCCCATATGGTAGTAGAATACCTGGATGTGAATGATTAGCTGAACGTGATTAGTTGAATTAAATGATTGAATCTTATGAGTCATCTGACTGGAAATGACGGATAAGTGCAGCCAGAGAGCGCCGGTTGGCCAATTGGCCAGCGCACCACCACCAGTATATGCATGCATTGAGATGTGGGCAAATGTGATATTGAGACTTTAGATGCGATAATAGCAGATATGGTAACATGCAGTAGTATTATCAGGAAACACTCCATAAACTTTCATTGCTATGCAGATGATACTCAATTATATCTATCGATCAAACCAGAGGAGACCAACCAGCTCGCTAAAATTCAAGAATGTCTTAAAGACATAAAAACATGGATGACCTGCAACTTCCTGATGTTAAACTCAGACAAAACTGAAGTTATTTTACTGGCCCTGAACACCTCAGAGATCAATTATCTGGTGATGTGGTTTCTGTAGATGGCATTTCCCTGGCATCCAACACCACTGTAAAGAATCTAGGCATTATCTTTGACCGAGACTTGTCCTTTAACTCCACGTTAAGCAAATCTCAAGGACTGCATTTTTTCACCTATGTAACATTTCAAAAATCAGGCACATCTTGTCCCAAAAAGATGCAGAAAAGCTGGTCCACGCGTTTGTTACTTCCAGATTAGATTACTGCAACTCCTTATTATCAGGCTGCTCTAATAAGTCTCTTAAATCCCTCCAGTTGATCCAGAATGCTGCAGCTCGTGTACTCACAAAAACTAAGAAAAGAGATCACATGACTCCTGTATTAGCTGCTCTGCACTGGCTCCCTGTAAAATCAAGAATCACATTTAAAATTCTTCTCCTCACCTACAAAGCCTTGATTGGTGATGCCCCATCATATCTTAAGGAGCTTGCAGTACCATATTGCCCCACTAGAGAGCTGCGCTCACTAAATGCGGGGCTACTTGTGGTTCCTAGAGTCCTAAAAAGTAGGATGGGAGCCAGAGCCTTCAGTTATCAAGCTCCTCTTTTATGGAACCAGCTTCCACTTTCAGTCCGCGAGGCAGACACAGTCACCTCATTCAAGAATAGACTTAAGACTTTCCTGTTTGATAGTGCTTATAGTTAGGGCTGAATCAGGTTTGCCCTGGTCGAGCCCCTTGATATGCTGCTATAGGCTTATAGGCTGCTGGGGGATGTTTTAGGATACACTGAGCACCTATCTCCTCTTCTCTCTCTCCTTATGGATGAATTTACATCTCTCCAGTGCACCTTATTAACTCTGCTTCCTCCCTGGAGTCGTTGTGACTTCACGTCTCATAGGGTCCATTGGACCTGGAGGTGTCTGATGCTGGTGAACCGGCCTCCCGCGTTGGCCCTGCTGATAAGCCCCGCCCCCCCTCCTCTCTACCTCCTTCTGTTTCATGGATTGGAGTTCCATTCATACATTGTCATATTCATGTAATGTGTTTATGTAACTCAGTAACTCTGTTCATTCTGAACACATGACATCTATTCATCTGTCCATCCGGGGAGAGGGATCCTCCTCTGTTGCTCTCCTGAAGGTTTCTTCCCTTTTTTCCCTGTCAAAGGTTATTTTTGGGGAGTTTTTCCTGATCCAATGTGAGGTCAAAGGTCAGGGATGTCGTATGTGTACATATTGTAAAGTCCTCTGAGGCAAATTTGTAATTTGTGATATTGGGCTATACAAAATAAACTGAATTGAAATTGAATAGTAACAAAACTCTCGTTAAAACATGACTGACGAGGGATTTAAGGCACGCTAAAAGGAATGGGTCGAGCCTGAAGAATCAATCTATGCTATGCATGGGGAAGGTCAAGAGGGAATTCTGTATGGAATGACGGCATATTCCCCCGAGATGCTGATCCAGTGGCTTGTGGGCGGGCCCACCAACTGTGCGCTGGAGATCGTACCGTTCATCCTCCATCTATTTACAGTTAGGTACTAGTGTCGTATGTTTCTGGAAACCTACGATTCTTGTGATTCTAACTATCCACTCCATTTCAGGATCGGACCACCACAGCAGCTACAGGCAACGTTTTTGTCAGACAACAACAAACAAACAAACGTTTTTTAAAAT
Source organism: Cyclopterus lumpus (assembly GCF_009769545.1). Taxonomy (NCBI): domain Eukaryota; kingdom Metazoa; phylum Chordata; class Actinopteri; order Perciformes; family Cyclopteridae; genus Cyclopterus; species Cyclopterus lumpus. The sequence continues at coordinate 21,735,973 of NC_046989.1, forward strand.
CAAGCTGACTCACCGATGAAGCTTCGTTTTGAGCCATAGGTCATCACATTCCAATAAAAACAGTCGTGTTAGGTCGTAGAAAGGTCCATACGATCCAATTCAGTAAAAGATGTTGTCCAAAACACGTGATTACATCCATAAATATCCACAAACTGCCGTTGCATCATTTCAAATCAGCCGGCAGATATGACAAAATATTTCAGAAAAGTAGCTGTAAAACCGGTTCTCTGCCGCGCACCTTTACAACCCAGATATCAAACTGTTCTTTGGACTCTAACCTTTTGATTGACCCCAAATGTAAGCCAATAGGAGCAAGATATTCTCTTCTAAACCCACAGTAGCCAACCAGAGTCAGCGAAGAAGAAGAGGGCTGACCAACTTCTTTTGGCTACTCTGCGCGCCCACGGAGTCGGATTTGTCAAATGACGCTGGATTCGAATAGCCAATGAAAAGACGAAATCAAGGAAGTGCCATGTTGGGATGCCAGATAAGTGAATTAACCCGCAATTTCACTGCGTGATGACAACCTGTCGATTTTGGTTCATTTTGCACACAATTTGGTTTCAATTCGGGGCAAAAAACACAATAAAGTGTTGATGCTTCAGTTCCTTTGTGTCAGCAGTAGTGCAATAGTGAATGTGAATATGATACCTCTGTTTCACCTTTCATTAGGGCCTAAAATGGAGTCTCCAAATGGCCTTTATTGGAAAATCGAAGACTTCTTTTTGTAACCAGAGGAGTCGCCCCCGATGGCCATTAGAGAGAATGCAGCAACTTTGTTTAACCAACTTGTACATATTCACTAACAATGATCACGCTAATAGCAATATGAGTTTGAATGGTTTATTGTGAAAGTTATGAAACGGAAAGGGGGGGGTGAGAAATGATGGGATGAAGGGATGTAGGGATGGGGTTGAGGGTGAAGGGATGGAGGTCGAGGGGTAAGAGGTAAGGGAAGAAGAGGGGGCAGAGGAAAGAAAAAGGGAAGGTCGGCGGGGTCGGCGGTTTCCCCGTGACTGGTGGGAACGGGGGAGTGGAGACTCGTGGATGGGGGTAGTCTTGTCTGAAGCTTCGAAAACCGGGGTCCCCCGTTGTTCCTGTGAAAGGGAGAAAACAATATGTTAGAAACAAAGGGGTTGGGGGAGGGATGTGGAGACAGAGTCAAGGTGGGATGAACAGGTGCTGGACTTAAGTACTTAAGTGCACCGGAAGTGAGTTGCGTTTGGGGCGTGGTCATTGTTCCTAAACTAATTTCTGTAAAACTCCATCATGTATATGATTCATCCATCCATCCATGATTCAATATAGTTTAATTAATTTTTATTCCAAAAGACTACACACCCAGACCATTCTAATCCTTCATGACTTAATTCAGACCTCATTTTAGCCGGAAACTGGTTTCAGGGCTTTTCTGATTGAGTGATTTTGAGCATTCTGAAACCTAGCTTGAGTTAAAGAACACCTTTACACTACATCAGGGCAGACCATAATGCTCTTCATGCAAGAATGTGTGCTTACCTAAAGATAACCTAGACCCCTTTTATACACATTTCCTATATATAACAAAGAGGTGTTTGCTCAATATTGATAATGCATCATAATTGAAGAGGCATTGTGAGGGCACAATTTTTGTATTCTGTGTTTGGGAACTGGGTCACAGGCTTCTATCCGATCAGCAAGAAATCTGGGGAATCAGTACTGCCACAACACAGAGAGAGATTAAAATACCACATCTTGTTTCCTGCGTCTTTGTTTGGCTTTTAGCCCCCCGCCCCCATGGGTTCTCTGTTATATTCTCTACCTTCCCTCTGGGATCTGGGACTATGTGTTTGAGTCCATGCACCTAATATCTGATTACATATTCAAAGTTCATGCCATTTAATCCGGAAGGCAAGTAATCGGAGACAACAGAGATGTAAGCCAAAAGGACTGAATGCACCCTAGGACCCAAACACAAAACATTACACAGACTGTTTGCCTTTTTGCTTTTGACCGTTACGTTTTTGAATTAAACATTGGTGCAGCTAACCCAACCATGAATACTAATTTCTCAGTTCAGACAATTTCCTGACTTTGGGGTCGGGACCCCATATGGAATCAGATACGTACATGGTGGCCGAAGAAAGTTGATAAAAATGTAGATCGATGACAAAATATGTGAATGTCAGGTTTACTGTAATCATGTTTATTTATTTTTCTTTTAAACATGTTTTTCACATTGTATTCAAGTTTATAGCTAGGTCACAGAATAAATACAGACAGTAAATATCATAAGGAGGAGGTATGATATGCAAAAAATGAACCATTGAAGCCATTAGCCATCACAGTGTATGCTATGCTCAACCACGAAAGGCCAGCAGCAAATTACAGTATCAGAACATAAATTGCTTGAGGTTTGAGTTCTGACCCTTAAACTTCATTAAATCCTTACCCCAATGCTCCAGACAATCATCTCCTTCTCGAAAGAGAACAGCGCCTGCTCCCGCATCACTCGCATCATCAGGCAGTTTGAACGGGCGGTCGAACAAGTACTTGAACTTTAGTCGTGAAGCTTTTACACACTCGAACACTCTCTGGTGAACCGAGGATTTAGCGCCACCTCAGGTCAAGTTGTGTTGCATACTCGGCACTCTCTCTCTCTCTCTCTCTCTTTGATGTCGGTCACGAAGCGACAAAGACTGTTTTCATTGATGTACTACTTTAAAGCCACTCTCAATGCACCTCTCTGAAGCGCCAGAGATGTCCACGAGTTCTGTGTGGTTGTACATTTCATGAAAGCTGCTTGCAAGAGTGTTTAAAGTGTGGTTGGCTTTTGAAAGTTACTAACAGCACTCTCTCGGGGATCTAACAGTAGTATCACACCGGCAAGAACATGTCAAGACAGGTGCGAACCATTAGTCCCTGCAGTGGCTGGCCGAAAGATGCCGGGAGTTCCATTCATCAACGCTGCCACGGTAGCATGGTTTTCTGTTAGGGTTTGCTCCCTTAGCCTTTGATTCTATCAATAATCTGTACCGCAAGGCAGTGGTTTTCAACTATGCATGGCAGGGGCGTCAAACTCCCTGAGGAAAATGTCATACCCGCATACCATACATACTCGGCACTACCGACAGATGATAGATGACACATGCCTCAACTCTTGGTGGGAGTAACAATCCAGTTTTCCAAGGCGCTTGTCAGGATTTCCTCTATGCGCATGTTGTTTAGTTGGTGGAGAATCAATGTTGGGTTGCAACACACGGGTACAAGTGAAAACCATATTTCAGAATTATTTTCAACATACGTCACTCTCAAACCAGCTCTGGATCAGACTTTGCTGCAAGAGCCTCATCGATGGGGACAGCGCCTCTGATGGGGGACAGCAGGCCGGATCCTCCATCCAGACATGGTGTCAGCATGTTTATATGACACAAGCTACATCGCCGAGAGGTCTTGGACCCTCACAATTCTTTTGGAACCACATGGGTGCCGCTGTAACGTGGCTGTAATACGCATAACCACATGTAAACATTCTGTGTAAAGATACTATGCAAAAAACCTAGCTAATTTAACAGAAGAAGTTTTATACTTAGAATTGTGCCAAAATAAGGTGGGGGGAACTTCAGCGGTGAGATGTTTACTGAAATGGTTCCAATCCCACTGTAACGGGTGTGGTAAGGACCAAGAGGCAGTACGACGGACACAATGAATCGTTGAGCAACGCTTCATTCCAGGCCGTCAGGGGAAAAGGCAGACAAAAACCCTGGGAAGCTGAGGCTAATCTCGTGGTCGGGGACAGAAGGCTATGGCCGTTTACCGGGCAGAGGCAAGGCCGGGAAGTCCAAACAGGCAGGGTCGGCAACGGGAAACCGGTTGGAGGGTAAAAGCTGGAAAGTCTGGCAGTATGTGTGTGTCTGTGAGACTGGGGCTTAAATACTAAAGGTGAGAGTGGATGATCTGATGAGGTGAGTGAGACAGAGTGACAGGAGAGTCTGGAAGCTGAACTGTGACACTCACCTGAAGTCTATTGGCTAATGACAATATGGCTGGTTAAGCTGTATGAATCTGTTCCTATCCACCCTTTAAAAATGACAGCCACACACCACCCAGATAAATTGTTAAATATGGCCAACAGCCAACTTACTATTTTAAATTGTTAGTTTTTCTTTCCATGATCTAAAAAAAAAACAGCAACATATTTCAATTGGGGGGGAAATCAACAGAACAGCATAAAGTAGGAATAAAAACAGTCTATAATGGCTAAGGGGTTCTGAGCTGGATAAATAACTGAAGGAAAGGTTACCGTTCCAATAACTCCACATGACACCCATTTAACTGCTCTCACCTCACTTCCACCGGGATTAGGATGTGTGAGTGTGTGTACCTGTGTGTCTTTGTGTTGTATACGTCTCAGCAGGATCTCCATTTGGCTCCCAGTGAGCACCTCCGGTGTGTTGGAGGAAGACCTTTTAGATTAGCTTTAAACCCGCTCCGCGTGGTTCCAACAAGTAAATATTAACAACCTCAGTATGGCTCTCTCACTCACACACACAATGTTTTTTATCACAGCTGTTATGGTTGTGGATAAAATCATCATTGCAAAGAGCAGGTTAAAGTAGATAACTGGATTGTTTTGTTTTTTATTCTTAAAATGTTTATATATTTAAAAATCTGTTAGGCTTATAGGTGTGGGTTCATTTTAGTAACCCGATGGTATAACCATAGACCTACAATACAGTGTTTTTGATCAATGTGGCAGAAATAAACAATTAATTTAAGAGCTATGAACTCGGGTTATATCATATTTTCCTTCATTTACAGGGTTCAAAATAAAAGTCCAATTAATATTTTTGTATAAATAAAAATGAGGATGAGAACAAAATAAGTTCTAATTAGTTAAGTAAACCAATGAGCGAAAGGGGTGTGTGTGTGTGTGTGTGTGTGTGTCACAGCCTTGAGCTGAATAACATAAGGCCAAAGCAGACAGAAGGCTGTGAATCTCTGTGCAGTGTTCTAAGAACACAACGAGCAGTGGCCTCTAATCAGAGCTGTTCCGTGAATGTGAATCAAGGGTGATAGCAAGAAGAGTACCAGGTTATGTATTTCAATGTGCATGCTCACGATCTTTGTGTGTATGTGTGCTTGTATTGTCAGGGGGACTGCTAAAGGCAGTTTAGCCTTCAGAGAGGTCACTTATCCTGCCGTCCTATTCTCAGACATAAGCAGCCACTTCACTTCTATCTGGTCCAATATGTTTGTTTTTTTGTCAATTTGAGCTCCCAAATTGTGATAAACTTTTTTAAAAGACAGTGTAATATTCTACAATATTCTACAGTACATATTCACAGGGTGCTGATATGTATTTATATTTTATCTGAAAACCAGTTTAGGACCATGGCATCACCAGCCTGCAGTAGTTGATGCAACTGAGAAAACACTTTTTATTAGATGTTCATGACACCTCATCCTGCTCCTGATTTTGTTTTTTAAAGGAAATCAGAAGCTCAAAATGGCAAATATGCTTCTGTCCTTAAATGAGTGTTGTATGTTCTTTGAGTGACGCTGTAAATTATTCCAGAAAGTGTTGATTGAGGAGATATTTGTCCGCTTAAAAAGTTGTTATACTGACAGTATATAATAATAATAATAATAATAATAATAATAATGTGCACCATGCACATTATTATTATTATTATTATTATTGCATTTCTGCAAACGATGGATATAAATGTTGACGTAGAACAACGTGCGACACGCAGAGCAAGGCACGTAATATAATGAGCACCCGTTATTGACAGTTATATGGTATAATGATGACATAACGGTACAACAATATAATGCTATAATAAACCTTATCCACTAAGGTCGAGTGGGAAAGGTCAAACAACCCGTGTCCCGTGTGAAACCTCAACGTTGACTTTTATGTAACGTTACGTCAGAGTCTGCTGAGGGTTTCTTTTGCCTTAACTGACACATTCTCACCTCCAATGCGTCAAATACTTGGCAATGATTGGTCAGTGGCTCTAGCTTCCAAACTATGTTGTAAAACGTGTGTTTAATAAACTGATGGGTCTGGGCAGTTCCCGTTTATTTGATGGATGGAAATATTTGGTTAAACGTCATTTGTTATGGTGCAATTAAAAAAAATATTCCTTTGGGAAGGAGTTGGATAGGAGCAAATCATTTTCCTATCTGAGGAACAGTAAAATAATTCAGTAAAAATACGGTCATCAATCATTGCATATGCGAGTGTGTGCTTCTGCTTGAGAGAGAGTGAGAAATATGGATTGAAGATTAGTCAATCCCACAAAAATGTAATTAAACTTCTTTTTGATAGCATCCCCTCCCGTATCATCTCTTCAGACAATGACTATGATATCTCATATTCTTCAAAACAACGTATCTTAAAATACATTTTCCTCCTCTGTTTACGCACATTTTGAAGATAAATGTGTTTTGTTTACATTGGGGATTAAACCTTTTTATCAATAGGAGGCACTAACCCATTTTACTAATAAAACTTTGGCAAACTAACACTCCAATTACCTCCTAGTAGGAATGGGGGAACGTTAATGCATCAGACCTATTGTTTGGTGCATGGCACAGCGTGCTCTGAGTTTACTGCATGGATCGCTGTAATCCACCTCTGTATGGGCGCCAGAGTCTGACTGGCTGTTTATACTGACGGCTAAAGTTTGTGGAGAACATGAGAAGGTCCCTGCATTCATTCCTGTGGATATTCCTGGGGCTCATACAGCTTCTCCTTCCCTGGACACCCGGCTCTTGGTCGCAAGCTAACGCTAGCTTCACGCTAGCGCTTGTCGTATCGTTCAAGATGATGATGTTGAAGAAAGAGGATGAAGGAATCTCCGCGGACACTGTTCTTTCTGGTATACTAAAGTTTATTACAGGAATCACAGGTCAGAAATGGGCGACTAGTCAGCCCAGAGACTTCTCAGCCAATGTGAAGATCTGCTGGACACGGCAAAGCAGACCAGTTATGTAGGCCGTTGTTTAGACCAAAACTTGAGATAACATACCGTCACACAGGAACCCCCAAGCTAAACTCATACCTTCCAGACACAGGAAGGAGTATCATATATCCAACACCACTGTAAAGAATCTCTAGTTATCTTTGACCGGGACTTGTCCTTTAACTCCCACGTTAAGCAAATCTCAAGGATTGCATTTTTTCATCTACGTAACATTTAAAAAATCAGGCACATCTTGTCTCAAAAAGATGCAGAAAAGCTGGTTCACGCGTTTGTTCCTTCCAGACTAGATTACTGCAACTCCTTATTATCAGGCTGCTCTAATAAGTCTCTTAAATCCCTCCAGTTGATCCAGAATGCTGCAGCTCGTGTACTCACAAAAACTAAGAAAAGAGATCACCGAGATTCTGATCCACTCTTTCATCACTTCCAGACTAGATTACTGCAATAGTATTCTTTATGGCTCACCATCCAAAATCCTCAATAAACTCCAGTACATCCAGAGCCGCACGTCTGCTCACTCACACCCGCTCCTGTGACCACATCACCCCCGTCCTCCAGAACCTCCACTGGCTCCCCGTCCCACAACGCATTCACTTTAAAATCCTTCTCCTCACTCACAAAGCCCTTCACAACCAGCCCCCCGCCCCCTACCTCACCGACCTGCTCCACCACCACACTTCCTCCCGCTCCCTCCGTTCCTCTGATGCCAACCTCCTGTCCACACCACTCAGGACCAAGCACCAAACCCGGGGTGACAGAGCTTTCTCCATCGCCGCTCCCTCCCTCTGGAACTGATAATTAATTTGAAAGAAACATTTTCTCATTTCTCAAGAGCAATCTTGTTTTAATTGAGGACAAGTCACAGTCTCTATGTGTTTGAGCCTTAACTTGATCCAAAGGACAAGTCTTACCTCCTTGAGGTCAGATCAAGGAACAATTCAAGTCACATGTGCTTGAAGACAAGTTAAATCACTTGTCCTTCGAGATAAGTTGAGCCATGTTACAAGACATTGAGATCGAAAACAGTCCAGTCTTCTTTTTGAGTACAGGACAAATCCGAAGTGCTTGGGGACAGGTCTCGTAACAAGCGTAACGTCCAGACCTTCTGTGTAGTTTTTGTCATAGTTTTTCTGTCACTCACCTTGTCTCTCGTTTCAGATACCTCCCTTCCTCTCCTCATGTCTCCGCCTATTTTATGATTGCAAGCCCCGCCCTGATTGTTTCAATCCGTGCCTCGTCTCTGAAGCTCCTAAAAACAAGTCTAGTCACAAGCTCTTCAGGACTTTTCAAATCATGTGATATGCAGTTACAAGTCCTTGAGGTCAATTCACTAGGAATTGAAAACAAGTCATTCCAGTCTCAAGTTCTAGAGGACAAGTCAAGTCAAAAGACTTCATATATTTCAGTTCTCTGAATACTAACCATTACGTGCACATCATCATACTATAATCGTATTTACATAAGTTAGAGCATAAGTGTTTCAAAGAAGACCAAAAATAACTACATCATTATTCAAGATGTTTGATAATGCTAGGCATATCCAATACAGTAATGGGTAAAGGGTTGCCATAATCAAAAACCTCAGCATTTTATAGAATACAATGTATCTGAGTGCAAAGGGATCTTAGTGCTGAGCATTTGAGAACCACATTACAATTATTGCAACTGCCATAAATATGTACAAAAAATGTATTCATTCAGGGAACACTGTCATCGCAATGGGGAAGTTAGACATGATGTTTAAGATGCCATCCTGCCATCTGTCCCAAGATCCCCATCATATGTCATCCATCTTTCCCCCATTGCGTATGCTTCTCTGCACTGTCATCTGTCAAAGAAAGCATGTAGTGGTCACACAAAATATGCTATTTTGGCGTACTATCAAAAATGATTGTGTGTGTGTGTCTGTGTGTCTTAGTGTGTGTGTGTGTGTGTGTGTGTGTGTGTGTGTCCCTCTGTCTTCAGCCGATGACTCATTGCTCTAATAGCTGAGGCATTGAAGCAGCAGGAATGCAGAGCCACATTCACAAATAAGGATATCTGTCTACTTGAACTTATTTTCCTCTACACTTGTTGTTTCTTTCAATTCAAAATATATACATCTGTCATATTCTCCTTCAGCTAAGAAGAACTAAAGCTAAACTGGTTCACAGCTAAGCATAGACAGCTTAGGTTGGAAGAGGAGGACGTGGAGACCGGGGTCGATTTAGAGAGTTGAAGTTTTAGCAAGGCAGTGAGAGACAAATGATTGCACTCTGAGATACTTCAACAGCAGTTTTAAACAAGTTATACTGCAAACCCAGCCTCTATATTAACAACAGGAGCCTGGGCCTCACCCCTACTGCCCATGTTGTAGCCCCCCCCACACCAACAGACCTTTAAAAGATCAAACCCCTGAAAAGCAGCCAGACTTGGTCTCTCCCTCCACTGTCTCTGGTAATCACAGACATGTTCAGCCTACTTCTAAATTGTGGCCAGCCCACCCCCCCTGGACATAAACTGGGGAGTGGTTCACCAGGACCATTAGGACCATCAGGACCAAAACCTCACCTCTCAAAAACAGCTTCTTCCAGATTGCTGCTGCTCCAGCTCACTGAAGAAGCCGAGCACACGAAGATGGATTCAATCATTAATCAGTAATTGAGAAGCCACAAAACAGCACTTTGACTAGAAAGTATTGTGCAATGTTTGAAGCTATAGAGGGTTGCATTGAGATCAGAAGTGTTGTATATTTGATAAAGAATATCACTGAATCATAATGCTGTACAAACACAGTTACTGCTTCAGTGTTATCTCCTGTTCTGGTACCAAAGAACACACCATTAAATGATTTGTACTGGGCTGAGCTATCCAGTACAACGGTTACTGATATGAAGCTTTATGCATATGTTGAAGCAAAAAGACGACACTCATTCCATTTCTCCGACCAAAGGGTTTCTTCTTCATTGTATTATGTGGAGGGACTTTTCTCAACCCCATAATCACATTCAAGCTAACTGTGTTAGCTCCCAGCTGGATCCTTCACATCACAAAGAATCAGTTGTGGTAGTTCAGACATATGACACTCCCGGATACATCCGGAGTTACTCATCTAAGAGGACTCACAAAACAATGGAGGGACTATTGATCCCCTCTGTCCTGGGACCTCTGCAATAGAGGGTTGTTTTTTACAAAGTGTAGTCAACTATTACCATAGTGCTTAAGTCTATTTGATTGCATTTGAAGCACACTGTTTTTCAATGACTAATGGAATGAAATGATCACCCTGATCATATGTGATAAATTCAATGTATTCTTCCTCAAAGCCCCTCGGCGTCTGATACCGACACACTGCGACATCACTGAGGCAGCAATTGCGGACAAGAAATTAATCAAATTAAACAAATGACATCTGCAAAGTTGAGGTGTTCACTAAAGTGTGTGTCAATTTTTGGTTTAATTAAAAGGAGAAAGTAATGCAGTGGAGGTAAGAAACCCAAAACGAAAAGTTTGGTTATCATCTTCAAAACATTACGATCAATCATCAAATGCCCAGATAAATAAAGAAAATGGGCAACCTGCCTGTGCACTCATTGATACTCTATGACAAATGACGCATTATAAGCACCGGTTTGAAATAGTACTCAGCTGACCATATTTAGCATTAGGAATATGAGGTAGCTAGGGCGTTCGCCCGAGTTAAATACCAGATCTCACAAGAGAGTGTCTGAGACAGAGCAACGACTCAATTAGTTTGTCTGAAAAATGCAATTTTAATGTCAGAATGTTTGGGAGATTTATGGCTTATGAAAAAATGGGTTCAATATTTACTTGACTTCCATCACAGTGAACACTGACTCTGCCACTTGTCTCCTATGTTGGTCGTCAACGTTAATTAAGATCATTTTGGGGAGTGACTTTGGAAGGAGGCCTGAACTTCTAGCTAGATTTAGCAACATGTGGAGCTTGTGCTGCTAGAGCCACTTCATTGAAACTCTGGGATGGGTTATCAGTTGGATCATTTTAGTTTTAGTCTTTTGTCGTGCGTACTATTACGAGTTTCTCAGGATTACCTCAAATATAGGAGGCAATCCATAGTAATGCCCCGCTCTCATTTGAATGCAGCCAAGCCGAGCTGGTGGCAGAGTGGCTGCAGGACCATAAACACAGTGATTAAGTCTGACTTAAGTCAGACTTAAGTCTGCCTCTGCAGGAGCTAATGGGAGTTCATGTAACTCATGTACTGGCTATACTGCACTGATTTGTCTCTCTTTTTACATCACACAGCTGTTACCATCCGAATACACACACACACACACACAGTGACACAAACATATATATATACGTCTGCATTTACATACATTAATGTAAAGGAACACAGCTATGTCCATACATTAACACACATGCACAGATGTGAATGAATATATGAGAATATTGTTGCTTCAATGCATAAATATTGATGCAGATGGCTTGGTAACACACACATACACACACACACACACACACATAACAGGAACAGAGAGGGACAGGAAACTGAGTGCAAATTATTTTCATCAAGCATGACACATCCATTTGACATCTCACCATGACAAAAGTGCTTAAGCAATCACAGTTTTTGGCTGGCCAACATCAGAGCTGCTAATACATTTTCCATGGAGCTTGCTGGCGCACCCCCACACCCCCACACCCCCACACCCCCACACCCCCCAGTATCTGTCCTCATTTCAAAGACGACTGCAAAACATGGAGAGATTGAGGGTGAGAGACACAGGGGGAGGGGACAGTGGATAGGTGGGTAGAAACCGGGACCTGACTTATTTCTTTTACGAGGTATTTGGAATATTCTGAAAATACGCATCATGCAATGTTTTGAATGTCTCACGGTTGAGTTAATTAAGCCAAATTCGGGTGACGGTGCACCTCGGCACCTTTTAACGTGAGGAAATAACACCCTTCCCTTAAAGGCCACAAACGATCCCCTCATCTACACACACTCTGAGACTGAGCTGCTCATGAGTGTCGTGAAAGCACGAGAGCATGTGTGTGTGTGTGTGTGTGTGTTCCTTGGTTGCTGGCCCCTCTACCGTCTCCAAATCCTGTCCCATCCCCAGGTCCAGGAGGCATTACTCCTCTACGTCTTTACATTACAGTCTACAAAATAGCTGTTTGCTGCTATAATAATGACTTGATCGTCGTATAGAGAACGTTTGAAGCTTAGGGGGACTGTAGAGTTTTGGGTGTAAATTCTCTTTTGGGTTGCCACAACGAGAGAGCCCTTTCATATCACACAAAGATATGGGATATGAACATATTGATTAGTGCAGCTGTAAATGTAAACATGAACAAAAGAGGAAGGCAGAGAGAGAAAGAGAATAATAATACAGTCTCACTCTGCCTCCTTTTCTTCTCATCTGTTTCCTAATACACCATCGACCACTTTCTTCTCAGAGAGAAATGGTTTTCAAATCGACTGTCGGACGAAGGTTCAGTTTAATCTGCTCGGCCAGCTGCCCCCCAACCAGGAGGGAAAGGAAAAAGGTGTTGAAGAAGGGGGTGAGGAGGTGAAAGCAGTAGTTTTGTTTGTAAAAGCTTAACCTTAACCTTTTGACCTTGTGTCCTAACTCTAACCTAGTGGTTTGGTTCGGTCTAGGCAACCGAACCAAACCTTCGTTTGTAACGATTTGAACATTGTATTTGAACCTGTACATTGTATTTTGTGACTCTTTGACAAACGACCATGGGCATTTGTTGGGTAGACACATGTGACCAAATCGCATGTTTAATCAGCTAAATGAGGTTTTTTCATCAGTTTATAAGGGATGACATGCATAGGTATAGTGCATGTCCTACAACTTTCATCTTTATTATAATTTAAACTGGTGAGTATAACTCAAATGTAACCGTGCACAGTTGTTTTAAAGGATTATTGGCTATACAGTCCATTGGAGCATTGACTTCTGGCTTCCCTGTGAAGCAGCTGGCAAGAGTACCGCGTGGAGCGCAGCGAGAACTGGTACTGGCTGATTGTTACACGTCTAAATAAAACGTAGTTCGGTGCACAAAGACGTGATTGTGTGGTTATTCTAAAGAAGTGAGAATAACAGTGAAGAATGAGTCACAGGGTTTTGTTTAGCGAGTGAGTCAGTACTGTTTATTTAAAGGGAGACCCCCTGAGGTAAAAGCCTTGGGAATCACAAGACATTAAAGGGAACATACTCCTAAAAATAGAGTTGATTCTATAAGGTCAGTTATATGAACATGGAGTGTCTGGCTCATGTTTGGAAGTGAAAGCTGTGGCCTTCTTGAGAAATGTGCACGCTGCTCCACTGACATCAGATGGTGCTTAGGTGACCAGTTGACCAGGGGATTAGTAGTTTTCCTGACCAAGAAGAAACTCGTCATCGTCGCCCGCTTTATGAATGTCCCTGAGTCCGATTGTTCCATCTGGTCAGAGGATGCAGGGCTGCCCACGTTGTAAACATGCTCGAGTCTCCAGCATCATCTTTATTAGCACTGCAACCTCCGAGAGGACCGTCGTGATTCATAGGGGCCCCCTGCCATCATCCACAGTACATCGATCACGTCTTTATATCTTTCAACAAGACTTAATAAAGTCGTACTAGCAACCACAACAATGCTGTTTAACGAGGTATAAGATTTATTGCAGCGCTGGCTGGACACAGCAACAAGGTTTTAACGTTGGTCCCTCCTCCCTCTGAGGACTTAACACCTCCCATCAAACAAGTCATAATCACTGATGGGAGGTGTTGCCGCAGCCTCGACGCCATGGACCGAATGTAAGAAGAGGACGAGTCATCACGACGTCCCCCGTTGGTTTGTGGAGACACTTTGAAGCCTCGAGTTCGACGATTTGCCGTCGCAGTCTTGGATTATGGCCGTCGACGTGCAACCAATGAACGGAAGTTACCATATTAGGAATGTGGGTGTATCGACGCTGTGTATGTCTCTGGTAGCAGCAGCGACCTGTCTATCACAATAAGCCCCGCCCCAAAGCATACCCACTTCTGTTTGGTCTGTTTGACTCTAAATGACCATAATTTACTAAATGAACATCATTCTGTATTGAAGAAGACTTGAAACTAGAGATTGAGACCAAAAACTAATGTTTACAATGTTTACTGAGGGAATAAATCAAGAGAAGAAGAGTCATTTATATAGACTTCTATACAACCAGAGGAGTCGCCCCCTGGTGGTCAGGACAGAGAATGCAGCTTTAACACATGAAACATAGACTTCTATACAACCAGAGGAGTCGCCCCCTGGTGGTCAGGAGAGAGAATGCAGCTTTAACACATGAAGCATAGACTTCTATACAACCAGAGGAGTCGCCCCCTGGTGGTCAGGAGAGAGAATTCAGCTTTAACACATGAAACATAGACTTCTATACAACCAGAGGAGTCGCCCCCTGGTGGTCAGGAGAGAGAATGCAGCTTTAACACATGAAGCATAGACTTCTATACAACCAGAGGAGTCGCCCCCTGGTGGTCAGGAGAGAGAATGCAGCTTTAACACATGAAGCATAGACTTCTATACAACCAGAGGAGTCGCCCCCTGGTGGTCAGGAGAGAGAATTCAGCTTTAACACATGAAACATAGACTTCTATACAACCAGAGGAGTCGCCCCCTGGTGGTCAGGAGAGAGAATGCAGCTTTAACACATGAAGCATAGACTTCTATACAACCAGAGGAGTCTCCCCCTGGTGGTCAGGAGAGAGAATGCAATGTTAAGAGGTTTCACTCTGTAGAACTGAGGGTTGACTTCATGTGCACTCAAACTTGCCCATTATATCTGCATCACCCAAAGGCAAATCTGTCAGGTCTCAGTCGATTAAGCACTCGAATCGATAAATGCAAGAGAAGGACAATGTGTGTTTGTGTAAATGTTCCACCTTGGACTCCATGAAACTTATGTGGTCCGTCATCTGTGAGCTTTCCGGATGCCCGGACCTTAAAACATTTCCAGCCAGCTGCTTCTCTCCCCATCGATGTAAGGTTCTTACATCCCGATGAGACGAGCAGAAGTGACACAAGAGGATGGAGCTCTGTACAACCGAATGCTGAATATGATTTTTTAAAGCATCTACAGTGAGACAGGTGCCGCGCGCCTGCCGCAGACGGACTGATGGTCGAGTAAGCCGCCTTTTGCTGAAACCTCCTCTTCTTGGATTTTGATGCTTGCCTATTGGTGGTGTTACGGTACCAATCAACCAAAAAATAACCCGATTTCAGCAATTTCTCACATTTGAAATACCAAGTAAAAACCTTATGTTGCATAATATATCTTAAATCAAATAACAATAGGTCTGCTGCTTCATACTTCTCACCAACTACAGACAAGCCAATGTCATACAAAGGAGGAAAGGAAACTTCTATATTTGGAATTGTCTGCCGGCCCCTGGATGTTGTATTTCACGTCACATCCTTGTGCGCATGTTTGCGATCAGAGAGAAGAACCTCTGAAGTTTCTCCTCACGAGCGTGATGCAATCTGATTTCAAAATCAATTAACATTTTACAAACCCCCTGTAGTCCACAGCCGGCTTCACTCAGCGTTGACCTTCAGACATGCAACATTCATTAGTCACCGAAGCGCTTCTTCTCACGCACATGTGCAACACCATGTGACGGACTGATTCATGACTGTCTGAGAGATGTCTGAGAGTTAGAGGTGGGGGAGGGGGGGCGAGTCTTCCAGCTCATGAACCATATGCTAATATCCCTCATCTTGTCTTTCTGTACCTATCTACCCATCGCTCCGTGATCATGTTTTGGATTTACGAGCTGACCTTGGGACGCCCTTCTTCCACAAGATGTGTTAGTTTCACACTTTGTGAAAGTAACACTGGGGTGGAGAACAGGATGAACTGTGTGTGTGTCTGTGTGTGTGTGTGTGTGTGTGTGTGTGTGTGTGTGTGTGTGTGTGTGTGTGTATGTGTGTGTATGTTTGTGTATATACATTTCTCCAGCCTGGTCATGAAGAGAATTAATATGAACCTTTACCGAGATGAAAGTAAGATGAAACACGGGGGTCGGGAACAGACAGTTGGCACCCTGCACTTCTAACAATGTGTGGAGCAAACATAATATCCTTTTCAGATGAAAATGATGTGTTATATAGCTATAATTTATATACCTCCCTCACCTATTCAAAAACGTTGTCTGCTAGTAAATTGCTTTTCTTCTAAGCATGTTATTCATCATGTTGCCAGTGGCTTAATCTTCAAGTTAAACTAATTAAATTACAGTTATTCGTGTTCTTTAGGGTTAACTCAACCACTACAAGTTTATGCAAGGAGGCAGGAGACAGGGAAGGAGCTGTCCAACTGTGGGAGCTACCAGGAGAATGCCATTCTTCAAAACAGTCCTAACAAAATCCGCCGCACACCCACGGCTTTATATGGAGCACCCTTTGAGTGCTTTCATGTGTTTGTTTGACAGTGTAATGTGATGAGGAGGCAGGTCCACGCCTGGGGGAAGAGAGGGCGCCTGGGAAACACCTTTTCTCAAGTGAAACAATGTTGAGGAAGCGTTTCAGGGAGAGAATGCGATACCTCCGATTTCACAGGACAGAAAGCAGGTCCAGTGGGACGCGGTTGGGTTACTGGTTGTGTTAATCCGGTTCTGGCAATCCCCATTACATGCAGTGTGGTGACTCGTGATCCAAACATCTCCAGTAACTCCAGAGCGCTGTAAATAAAAAGAAAAATGTAATGATCTCAAATTCACAAGATGTTGTTTATGTATTTTTTATGTATAATAAAATATGACAGATGTTCAAAGCGTCATTCATCATCCTTAATAGAAACTGTTAATTTAATGATGTACAGCCTACCAGACGATTGTTTAGTTGTTGATTCAGAACCATGGACAGCTCTGTGTGGTGTGTGTGGATGATGGTTCAGAACCACGGACAGCTCTGTGTGGTGTGTGTGGATGATGTTTCAGAACCATGGACAGCGCTGTGTGGTGTGTGTGGATGATGGTTCAGAACCATGGACAGCGCCGTGTGGTGTGTGTGGATGATGTTTCAGAACCACGGACAGCTCTGTGTGGTGTGTGTGGATGATGGTTCAGAACCATGGACAGCTCTGTGTGGTGTGTGTGGATGATGTTTCAGAACCATGGACAGCTCTGTGTGGTGTGTGTGGATGATGTTTCAGAACCATGGACAGCTCTGTGTGGTGTACGTGGATGATGTTTCAGAACCATGGACAGCTCTGTGTGGTGTATGTGGTGTGTGTAGGTGCAGCGCCGCTGTCCAGTGCTGAAACGGGGCAGATAAGAGAGAGGGAGATGCAGTTTCTACAAGGTCTGTGGTTAGACCGTTGTACCACTATTTTATGCTGTTATGATTTGTAGACTAAACACACACTACAGCAGGCATGTCCAAAGTCCGGTCAGATTTCATACGGCCCGCAGCTTCGGTCTTATAATGTGTTAGTTATGGCTCGCTAGCTCTGTCAGAATAAATAAATCATCCAAATGTAAAGATGTAATTCCTCCTTTCACCACACGGTGGCAGCACCGTTCTAAAGGGGGGTTCACACCAAACGAAATATTTCAACTACCGCCAATCAGCGTTGAGATGCTCCGCCCCCCTAAGATGCTCCACCCCCTGGCTGCTGCTGCTCTAGTAGCGCTGTAAGCGGAAGTTATCCAGACGTAGTCGGTGAGAGTCACCGAGCTGTGTGAGCCTAGGGGTTATGAACCCAGACATGAGGGCGTTAGATGGTCCGACGTTTATGGGATGTCCACAACAAGTTTAAAGCAGAAATAGTGGTTATTTCGACCGTGGTGAACGGCGGAAATTCTAACTGTTTTTACGGAGACGAGCCACGGAGATAAGCCACGCCCCCTTTTCGCATCTAACGCGTCTGCGCATTGACTTTGGGATCTCGACGTTTGGTGTGAATGCAGCACAACTTGTCGGGCGACGAAATTCACGCAAGTAAAGCGTTGCGAATATTCGCATCGCGTTTGGTGTGAACGCACCATAATGCTATCTGGCTTTGCATCCGGGCCGCGAACCCTTCTCGAATCATTTCTGCCATGGCGACCGCAAAAAAAAAGAGAAAAGTTGACAGTGAGGGCCGCCGCTTTCAGATTTTCAAATACACTTGTTTTAAAGTTTAATGATAACAGACCACTTTGCATTACTTATAAGTCCTGTTTAAAATGCTCATGAGGCAAAGATATTTAACTCTTGAAGGTATTCTATACAGTTTGTTCAATGTTATCTGACTGAATAAAAGGCAGAATTGTGTTTTTAGAGTTGTTCACGTCTGCCTGAGGCTTATGTTTGGTTACATTGTCATTTGAAAAATAAAGGTAATTGTGAGAATAAAAGTTGTTTTATAACAGTATGTATTTTCATGTAACTTTTGTGGGTAAAAAAATGTCAGAATACATTTATTTATTTATTTACATAGCACCTTTAAAAACAGGGTTTACAAAGAGCTCTAGCAAGGTAAAAACATAACATCAACACAAGTAAACATTTCAGAAAATACATGAGGCAAAGGAGACCATGCCATATAGGCAAATAACACAATAGAGGAATAGAAAATTACAAATACAAAATAAAGCAGAACAGACAAACTAAAATAGGGGAACCAAAGAACTGCATAAAAGGATGACATCACTTAAAAGGTGTACCAACCGGTTTTGGGGAGTGGAGTCAGCAGGAAGAGTAGAGGGAGCTGGGGGAGCTGTAACAGTTCCTCATGTCGTTGCCACCATCTCGCTCTTGGAGACTGTTGTTGTGATGACGAGCTGCAGCGATGCGCTCGGCCGACCAGAGGGAGGGGATGGAAAGAGTGGAGCGATCAGGCCAGGAGCAAACAAACCCTCCGCGGGAGGCTCTGTGGACGCAACGGGGCCGACGAAGGAGTCCGAGCGCCTTGATGGCCGAGATGAACGGAGGAGCAGAGAAGCTGTTGAGCCCGAGGAGCTGCGAGGTGGAACACTGCAGAACCATGCCAGCCGGGGAGGATGCAATCGCCAACCACGGATCGGACCACCGGAGCACCAGGACCGCTGAGAGGCGACCAGCCTCAGAGCAACAGCACGGAGCAGGGAGTCGGCCGGCTCGCAAGAGACCGTCAGCCAGCCAGCAAGAGACCATCGACCAGCCAGCAAGAGACCGTCGGCCAGCAAGAGACTGTCTGCTAGCCAGCCAACGCCAGTTGACCAGATCGCAGTGAGCAGGGGTTGATTGGCAGGAGCCAACAGAAATCACAAAATAAAAAATAATCCAAGATTTGCAGAATAATTAAGTCAGAAAAATGGCTACACTGTTAAATAAAATTAAAAATAATTTAAATGAATCTTAAATTGTAAAAAAGGTAGAAGAAATAACAATAAAAACAGTCCTAGACGGAGCAGCGTTAAGTTTGGCCAACAACCCGTTGCCAGGACTACACTACACAGAAGAAACTATTGGCCCCGGGCCCTCTTTGCAAAAGGTTTGGACAGCCCTGCACTACAGAAAAGTGTAAAACACATACATACAGTCTTTACAAGCGTCACTAACTGAACATCCAAATAAAAGAAATATTAAATGATTAAAAATTGCAACGCGCCGTTTGGCACAACCGCTGAGCTAATACCATTTTGAATTTATCCGATATGATATTAAATTTGACCAATTTTTAAATACAGAATATGTTCTAGTGTATATCAAAGTTAGTGAATGAATTTGTGTATGAATATATTTTTTTGTAGTGTGCATAGATAACGTATCCTGCTTAAGTTACATTGCGTATATAACGTAGCCTGCTTAAGGTACTTTGCATACATAACGTAACCTGCTTAATTTACATTGCGTACATAACGTAGCCTGCTTAAGGTACATTGCGTAGATAATGTATCCTGCTTAAGTTACATTGCGTGCATAACGTAGTCTGCTTAATATACATTGCGTACATAACGTAGCCTGCTTAAGTTACATTGCGTACATAACGTATCCTGCTTAAGGTACATTGCGTACATAACGTAACCTGCTTAATTTACATTGTGTACATAACGTAGCCTGCTTAAGGTACATTGCGTGGATAATGTATCCTGCTTAATTTACATTGCGTACATAACGTAGCCTGCTTAAGGTACATTGCGTGGATAACGTATCCTGCTTAAGTTATATTGCGTACATAATGTAGCCTGCTTAAGGTACATTGCGTACATAACGTAGCCTGCTTAAGGTACTTTGCATACATAACGCAACCTGCTTAATTTACATTGTGTACATAACGTAGCCTGCTTAAGTTACATTGCGTGCATAACGTAGTCTGCTTAATTTACATTGCGTACATAACGTAGCCTGCTTAAGTTACATTGCGTACATAACGTAGCCTGCTTAAGGTACATTGCGTACATAACGTAACCTGCTTAATTTACATTGCGTACATAACGTAGCCTGCTTAAGGTACATTGCGTGGATAATGTATCCTGCTTAAGTTACATTGCGTGCATAACGTAGTCTGCTTAATTTACATTGCGTACATAATGTATCCTGCTTAAGGTACATTGCGTACATAACATAACCTGCTTAATTTACATTGCGTACATAACGTAACCTGCTTAAGGTACATTGCGTACATAACATAACCTGCTTAATTTACATTGCGTACATAATGTATCCTGCTTAAGGTACATTGCGTACATAACATAACCTGCTTAATTTACATTCCGTACATAACGTAGCCTGCTTAAGTTACATTGCGTGCATAACGTAGTCTGCTTAAGTTACATTGCGTACATAACGTAACCTGCTTGATTTACATTGCGTGCATAAGGTATCCTGCTTAAGTTACATTGCGTGCATAACGTATCCTGCTTAAGTTACATTGCGTGCATAACACAGTCTGCTTAAGTTACATTGTGTACATAACGTAGTCTGCTTAATATACATTGCGTACATAACGTAGCCTGCTTAAGTTACATTGCGTACATAACGTATCCTGCTTAAGGTACATTGCGTACATAACGTAACCTGCTTAATTTACATTGTGTACATAACGTAGCCTGCTTAAGGTACATTGCGTGGATAATGTATCCTGCTTAATTTACATTGCGTACATAACGTAGCCTGCTTAAGGTACATTGCGTGGATAACGTATCCTGCTTAAGTTATATTGCGTACATAATGTAGCCTGCTTAAGGTACATTGCATACATAACGTAGCCTGCTTAAGGTACTTTGCATACATAACGCAACCTGCTTAATTTACATTGTGTACATAACGTAGCCTGCTTAAGTTACATTGCGTGCATAACGTAGTCTGCTTAATTTACATTGCGTACATAACGTAGCCTGCTTAAGTTACATTGCGTACATAACGTAGCCTGCTTAAGGTACATTGCGTACATAACGTAACCTGCTTAATTTACATTGCGTACATAACGTAGCCTGCTTAAGGTACATTGCGTGGATAATGTATCCTGCTTAAGTTACATTGCGTGCATAACGTAGTCTGCTTAATTTACATTGCGTACATAATGTATCCTGCTTAAGGTACATTGCGTACATAACATAACCTGCTTAATTTACATTGCGTACATAACGTAACCTGCTTAAGGTACATTGCGTACATAACATAACCTGCTTAATTTACATTGCGTACATAATGTATCCTGCTTAAGGTACATTGCGTACATAACATAACCTGCTTAATTTACATTCCGTACATAACGTAGCCTGCTTAAGTTACATTGCGTGCATAACGTAGTCTGCTTAAGTTACATTGCGTGCATAACGTAGTCTGCTTAAGTTACATTGCGTACATAACGTAACCTGCTTGATTTACATTGCGTGCATAAGGTATCCTGCTTAAGTTACATTGCGTGCATAACTTATCCTGCTTAAGTTACATTGTGTACATAACGTAGTCTGCTTAAGTTACATTGCGTAGATAATGTATCCTGCTTAAGTTACATTGCGTAGATAAGGTATCCTGCTTAAGTTACATTGCGTGCATTATGTATCCTGCTTAAGTTACATTGCGTACATAACGTATCCTGCTTAAGTTACATTGCGTGTATAGCCGCATGTCGTCATTCAACCGCTGGTTGTCCAGGTGGTGCCCAGCAAACAATGTGGGCTACATAGATAACTGGAAGACTTTCTGGGGAAAGCCTGATCTGATGAGTCGAGACGGCATTCATCCCACTTGGGATGGAGCGCGTCTCATTTCTGCGAACATGGCCAAGTTGATTAACGGACTTAATCCATGACCCAGAGTTCAGATCAGGAAGCAGAAGCAGAGTTGTAGTCTTCCACCCTTCTCTGCACTTCCATTGGAGCAGTTACCCACCCTTAACCTTAACTCTATAGAGACTGTGTCTGTCCACGGCCACTTAAATTAATTAAATCAAAAGTAACCAGAAGAGGAGTCATACTAAATAACTTCATACAGGTTAACATCACTACTGCAACAGTGCAACAAAACAGGAGAATTAAATGAGGACTCCTAAATATTAGATCTGTCATCTAAAGCTGTATTAGTAAATGATTTAATATCAGACAATCACATTGATTTACTGTGTCTTACTGAAACCTGGCTAAGCCATGAAGAATATGTCAGCCTAAATGAATCAACTCCTCAAAGTCATATTAATACTCACATTCCTCGAGGCACCGGCCGAGGAGGTGGAGTAGCAGTCATCTTTGACTCAAGCCTATTAATGAATCCTAAACCTAAACTAAACTACAACTCATTTGAAAGCCTTGTTCTTAGTCTTTCACATCCAACCTGTAAAACATTACAGCCAATTATATTTGTTATACTGTACCGGCCACCAGGTCCATATTTAGAATTTATATCTGAATTTTCAGAGTGTTTACATTACATTACATGTCATTTAGCTGACGCTTTTATCCAAAGCAACTTACAATAAGTGCATTAAACCATGTTTATCAAGTTTAGTCCTTAAAACTGATAAGGTTATTATTGTAGGAGATTTTAATATTCATGTGGATATTGATAATGATTGCCTTAGTACTGCATTTATCTCATTGTTGGACTTGATTGGCTTCTGTCAGAGAGTACAGAAACCCACTCACTGCTTTGGCCACACCCTCCACCTTGTTCTTGCATATGGCATTGACATTGCGCATTTGGAGGTCTTCCCACAGAACCCTCTTCTGTCAGACCATTACCTCAGAACTTTTGAGTTTATACTCCCGGAGTGTACACCGTTAGTCAAAAGTTTCTACACCAGATGTCTAACTGACAGTGCTGTAGCTAAATTTAAAGAAGCGATTCCTTCTGCATTTGATTCAATACCACGTCTCAATGTGACGGAGGACTCCTGTGCTAACTTTAGTCCGTCCCAGATTGATCATATTGTCGATAGTGCTACAGGCTCACTGAGAATGACACTAGACTCGATAGCCCCTCTGAAGAAAAAGACAGTGAGGCAAAGGAGGTTTTCTCCCTGGTATAACCCTCAGACCCGCGAACTAAAGCAAACATCACGAAAGCTTGAAAGCATATGGTGTTCCACCAATCTGGAAGAATCACGCTTAGTTTGGCGAGATAGTCTTAAAACATATAAAAAGGCTCTCCGTAATGCCAGAGCAGCCTATTACTCATCAGTAATAGAGAAAAATAATAACAACCCCAGGGTTCACTTTAGCACTGTAGCCAGGCTGACAGAGAGTCACAGCTCTGTGGAGCCGTGTATTCCTATAGACCTCAGTAGTAACGACTTCATGAACTTCTTCAATGAAAAGATTTGAACTATTAGAGTCTAGATTGATGATCTCTTGCCCTCAACTACTGCCGATCTGTCCTCAAGAGGAGTGGCCTTGGAAACGGCTGTATGCCCTGGTGTATATTTGGATAGCTTTTCTCCCATTAACCTTGACCAATTGTCTTCAACGGTTTCTACTTCTAAACCGTCTACCTGTCTCTTAGACCCCATCCCAACGAGGCTGCTTAAAGACGTGTTGCCTTTAATTGGCACCTCTCTGTTGGATATTGTTAATGTGTCTTTGCTAACAGGCCATGTACCACATTCCTTCAAAGTAGCTGTAATTAAACCTCTCTTGAAGAAGCCCACTCTTAATCCAGAGGTGTTGGCTAACTACAGACCGATCTCTAACCTTCCCTTCCTCTCTAAGATCCTTGAGAAAGTAGTCGCAAATCAGATGTGTGACTTTCTACATCAGAATAGTTTATTTGAGGAGTTTCAGTCAAGATTTAGAAAACACCACAGCACAGAGACAGCACTGGTGAAAATTACAAATGACCTCCTAATTGCATCAGATAAAGGACTCATCTCCATACTGGTATTGTTAGACCTTAGTGCTGATAAAGGACTCATCTCCGTACTGGTCTTATTAGACCTTAGTGCTGCGTTCGACACCATTGATCATGACATCCTATTACAGAGACTGGATCAGTCGATTGGCATTTCAGGTACCGCACTAAGTTGGTTTAAATCCTATTTATCAGATCGATCTCAATTTGTATTTGTAAACGATGAAGCCTCAATGACCACCAACGTTAATCACGGAGTTCCACAAGGTTCTGTGCTTGGACCAATTTTATTTACCTTATATATGCTTCCTTTGGGCAATATTATCAGGAAACACTCCATAAACTTTCATTGCTATGCAGATGATACTCAATTATATCTATCGATCAAACCAGAGGAGACCAACCAGCTCGCTAAAATTCAAGAATGTCTTAAAGACATAAAAACATGGATGACCTGCAAATTCCTGATGTTAAACTCAGACAAAACTGAAGTTATTTTACTGGGCCTTGAACACCTCAGAGATCAATTATTTGGTGATGTGGTTTCTGTAGATGGCATTGCCCTGGCATCCAACACCACTGTAAAGAATCTCTAGTTATCTTTGACCGAGACTTGTCCTTTAACTCCCACGTTAAGCAAATCTCAAGGATTGCATTTTTTCATCTACATTTCAAAAATCAGGCACATCTTGTCCCAAAAAGATGCAGAAAAGCTGGTTCACGCGTTTGTTACTTCCAGACTAGATTACTGCAACTCCTTATTATCAGGCTGCTCTAATAAGTCTCTTAAGTCCCTCCAGTTGATCCAGAATGCTGCAGCTCGTGTACTCACAAAAACTAAGAAAAGAGATCACATGACTCCTGTATTAGCTGCTCTGCACTGGCTCCCTGTAAAATCAAGAATCACATTTAACATTCTTCTCCTCACCTACAAAGCCTTGATTGGTGATGCACCATCATATCTTAAGGAGCTTGTAGTACCATATTGCCCCACTAGAGAGCTGCTCACTAAATGCCTCGAGCTCCTTACGCCGTGTACACATATGATTGTTTCCACCCGGAACAACAATAGCATTCTTAAATATTCAGATGACACAAGACTGCACCAGGAGATTCGTTCCCTGGTGTATTTGTCAGGTCAAGTTCACACTTCAGTAACAGCACTCAAATAACAATATTGTACCATACCCAACTAAGTGTTTCACAATCTTTTCCTAAACCTAAGTAAGTTTGTTGCTTAAACCCAACGGAATCGACTCCTGTGAAGACCAACATTTATTTTGAAAAGACGTTATGCCTACACAGCCTTGATTGGTGATGCACCATCATATCTTAAGGAGCTTGTAGTACCATATTGCCCCACTAGAGAGCTGCACTCACTAAATGCGGGGCTACTTGTGGTTCCTAGAGTCCTAAAAAGTAGGATGGGAGCCAGAGCCTTCAGTTATCAAGCTCCTCTTTTATGGAACCAGCTTCCACTTTCAGTCCGGGAGGCAGACACAGTCACCTCATTCAAGAATAGACTTAAGACTTTCCTCTTTAATAGTGCTTATAGTTAGGGCTGAATCAGGTTTGCCCTGGTCCAGCCCTTTGATATGCTGCTATAGGCTTATAGGCTGCTGGGGGATGTTTTAGGATACACTGAGCACCTATCTCCTCTTCTCTCTCTCCTTATGGATGAATTTACATCTCTCCATTGCACCTTATTAACTCTGCTTCCTCCCCGGAGTCGTTGTGACTTCACGTCTCATAGGGTCCATTGGACCTGGAGGTGTCTGATGCCTGGTGAGCCGGCCTCCCTCATTGGCCCTGCTGATGCCCCGCCCCCTCCTCTCTACCTCCTTCTGTTTCATTGATTGGAGTTCCATTCATACATTGTCATATTCATGTAATGTGTTTATGTAACTCTGTAACTCTGTTCATTCTGTACACATGACATCTATTCTTCTGTCCATCCGGGGAGAGGGATCCTCCTCTGTTGCTCTCCTGAAGGTTTCTTCCCTTTTTTCCCTGTGAAAGTTTATTTTTGGGGAGTTTTTCCTGATCCGATGTGAGGTCAAAGGTCAGGGATGTCGTATGTGTACAGATTGTAAAGCCCTCTGAGGCCAAATTGTAATTTGTGATATTGGGCTATACAAAATAAACTGAATTGAAAATAGCCTGCTTAAGTCACATTGCATAGATAATGTATCCTGCTTAAGTTACATTGCCTACATAATTTATCCTGCTTAAGTTACATTGCGTACATAACGTATCCTGCTTAAGTTCCATTGCGTGCATAACGTAGTCTGTTTAAGTTACATTGCGTACATAACGTAGCCTGCTTAAGGTACATTGCGTAGATAAGGTATCCTGCTTAAGTTACATTGCGTCATAACGTATCCTGCTTAAGTTACATTGCGTACATAATGTAGCCTGCTTAAGTTACATTGCGTAGATAAGGTATCCTGCTTAAGTTACATTGCGTCATAACGTATCCTGCTTAAGTTACATTGCGTCATAACGTATCCTGCTTAGGTTACATTGCGTACATAATGTAGCCTGCTTAAGTTACATTGCGTAGATAACGTAGCCTGCTTATGTAACATTGCGTAGATAATGTAGCCTGCTTAAGTTACATTGCGTAGATAACGTAGCCTGCTTATGTTACATTGCGTAGATAATGTAGCCTGCTTAAGTTACATTGCGTCATAATGTAGCCTGCTTAAGTTACATTGCGTAGATAACGTAGCCTGCTTAAGTTACATTGCATATCTAATGGATCCTGCTTAATTTACATTGCGTACATAATGTATCCTGATTAAGTTACATTGCGTATCTAATGTATCCTGCTTACGTTAAATTGCGTACATAATGTATCCTGCTTAAATTACATTGCGTAGATAACGTAGCCTGCTTAAGTTACATTGCGTACATAACGTATCCTGCTTAAGTTACATTGTGTGCAAAACGTAGTCTGTTTAAGTTACATTGCGTACATAACGTAGCCTGCTTAAGGTACATTGCGTAGATAACGTATCCTGCTTAAGTTACATTGCGTACATAATGTAGCCTGCTTAAGTTACATTGCGTAGATAAGGTAACCTGCTTAAGTAACATTGCGTCATAACGTATCCTGCTTAAGTTACATTGCGTCATAACGTATCCTGCTTAAGTTACATTGCGTACATAACGTAACCTACTTAAATTATATTGCGTGCATAACGTAGTCTGTTTAAGTTACATTGCGTACATAACGTAGCCTGCTTAAGGTACATTGCGTAGATAACGTATCCTGTTTAAGTTACATTGCGTACATAATGTAGCCTGCTTAAGTTACATTGCGTAGATAAGGTATCCTGCTTAAGTTACATTGCGTCATAACGTATCCTGCTTAAGTTACATTGCGTAGATAACGTAGCCTGCTTATGTTACATTGCGTAGATAATGTAGCCTGCTTAAGTTACATTGCATATCTAATGTATCCTGCTTAATTTACATTGCATACATAATGTATCCTGATTAAGTTACTGCACCAGTTTGCAATGTACAGTAAGTGTTAGTTTGTTTGTTTGTGTGTGTGTGTGTGTGTGTGTGCATGTGTGTGTGTGTGTGTGCGCGTGTGTGTGTGTGTGTGCGTGTGTGTGTGTGTGCATCTACTCTTAGGTCAAGCAAAGTCAAATTATTTCTTTTCAGTTGCACGTTTTCTTTTTAAAATATGTTCATATGTTCTTGCTTGTCATTGCAGCAGCTCACAGCCTCTCTCTCTCATATTTAGTCACGTGGCGTTTAGCAGTTGTCTGGACCAAGTGACAGCAGTGATAAGTTAGCACAACACACCTGTCAGGTCAATATTACAGTAGGCAGAATATAAACGCGGACAGTGAGCAAATGCGTGTGTGTGCCTGAATAACTGCTCTGTCAAATTAGTTTTAGTTACAGCACATACAATAACAAGCCTTGTATCTCAAGCTTGTCATAGCGCCGCGGACAGCGAGCAGATTTGTGCACTGCACGATAATTAATAGCCAGTCGAGGTATCTCTATTCTATTCATATCCCCAGCCGTTCGTATTGCTGACAGCGGCCGCCCGTCTGAGATCAACGACAGGATGAACGTTGAGTGTGAGGAAGTGAACAGGCGAGGACTCATGGTGGAATTAAAAACGGAGAAGATGTTGGTGTGTTATCTGTTTATCCACGGATGACAGATTTTCCAGCGGTGACGTTTTAAGAACATCAAAGTGTCATCGTTAGCTAAACCGAGACCTCCGCCTGGTGTTCCTTGTTGTGTTAGCCAAACACTGCATTTAAATGCACTAATACATCAAAGAGTTTCGTACCAGGAAGTAAGGAATCTGTGTGGGTGTGTCCTTTCTCACATCTCGACACCTGTTCACCTGGTCTACGTCACGCTTCGTGGGTGTACAGTTGGGAACCCCGGAATGTGCAGCATCCATGTTGGAGACATTTTGGCCAGATGGTGGCGCTATAACAACCTTTTTTAGTTTTTTGGACTGTAACCTTTTTGTTTGCAACAAAAATCTTTAGTTTTCCTGGATTTTGCAGGTCCAAAATAATCTGTCCATATAAATCACATCAAGATACATTTTAAATAGTGTCCCAATTCAGTTCCAAAATATTTTGAGCAATTGTCACCAAATTTGGGAGAGGGCTTCTCTGGACCAAACCAGAAAAGGTTTTTGGGAGTTCTGGCTCTGAAATGTGCTCAATTGCTGTTGGCCGGGCTTGTATTACATTAAATGCCTTATGCTTTATAGCGACAACGTTTGCTGAACATGTGGAGATACGTTCAGCGCCCACGACCCTAAAAAGGATAAGCGGTCATCCTATGAATCGCCACCTTAACGTGGTGGAGGAGTTTGAGTGGCTCAGTGATCCTGGGAGCTATGTTGTTCGGGGCATCAGCCCCTGGTAGGGTCTCCCAAGGCAAACAGGTCTCGGGGGAGAGCCCAGACTAAGAGCGGTTCAAAAAAACCCTGATGAATAGCAGCCTACGGACTGGAGCTCGTCGGCGAGCGTCTGGTGGCCGGGCTTTCGCCCATGGGGCCCGGTCGGGCTCAGCCCGAAAAAACATCATGGAGCAGCAGTCACCATGTGGACCCACCACCCGCAGGGAGAATTATCGGGGTCGGGTGCTATGTAGACCGGGCGGCGGGCCAGGCGGGAGACCTGGGCGGGCCAATCGCCGGCGGCATAGACTAGCTCTAGGGACGTGGAACGTCACCTCACTAGCGGGGAAAGAGCCGGAGCTGGTGCAGGAGGCGGAGCGGTACCAGCTAGATATAGTTGGGCTCACCTCCACGCACAGCATGGGCTCTGGAACGAGCCCCCGGCTGAGCGCCGCTGTGTTGGAGTTTTCCCCGCAGCTGCTCGGGGCTTTGAGGAACTCCTAAACCCGGCCAACATGTCCCCCGGAGAGGGGGCAGCGCCGGAAGACTTTGGGGTGGATTCACCCATATCCCTGGCAGAGGTCGCTAAGGTAGTCAAAAAGCTCCTTGGTGGCAAGGCGCCAGGGGTGGATGAGATCCGCCCTGAGATGCTGAAAGCGCTGGACATTGTTGGGCTGTCTTGGTTGACACGCCTTTTCAGTGTTGCATGGGGGTCGGGAACAGTGCCCATGGACTGTCAGACCGGGGTGGTGGTTCCCATCTTCAAGACCGGGGGACCGGAGAGTGTGCTCGAACTATCGTGGTATCACACTGCTCAGCCTCCCGGGAAAAGCTTATGCCAGGGTGCTGGAGAGGAGGCTCCGACCGCTTGTCGAACCTCAGATTCAGGACGAACAGTGCGGATTCCGTCCCGGTCGTGGAACAGTGGACCAGCTCTTTACCCTCGCAAGATTTCTGGAGGGGTCCTGGGAGTTTTATCACCGGTCCTGTTCGTGACCTTCAAGGACAGGATATCTAGGCGCAGCCAGGGGGCGGAGAGGATCCGGTTCGGGAGTCTCAGGATCGCCTCTCTGTTGTTTGCCGATGATGTGGTCCTGTTTGCCTCCTCGGACCGTGACCTCTAGCATTCACTGGGGCGTTTTGCAGCCGAGTGCGAAGCGGCAGGGATGAGAGTTAGCACCTCCAAATCTGAGGCCATGGTGCTCTGCCGGAAACCGGCGGATTGCTCCCTCCAGGTGGGGGCCAACTGCCTACCCCAAGCGAAGGAGTTAAAGTATCTAGGGGTCTTGTTCACGAGTGAGGGTAAGGTGGAGCGGGAGATCGACAGGCAGATCGGTGCGGCTGCAGCAGTAAAACAGGCGCTGTACCAGTCCGTCTTGGTAAAGAGGGAGCTGAGCCGGAAGGCAAAGCTCTCCATTTACTGGTCGGTCTACGTTCCAACCCTCACCTATGGTCACGAACTCTGGGTCGTGACCGAAAGAACGAGATCTCGGATACAAGCGGCCGAAATGAGCTTCCTCCGTAGGGTGGCCGGGCTCAGCCTTAGAGATAGGGTAAGGAGCTCGGACATCAGGGGGGAGCTTGGAGTCGAGTCGCTGCTCCTTCGTGTCGAAAGGAGTCAGCTGAGGTGGTTCATCTAGTCAGGATGCCTCCTGGACGCCTCCCATTAGAGGTTTTCCGGGCACGTCCAACTGGTAGGAGGCCCCGGGGAAGACCGAGGACACGCTGGAGGGATTATATCTCCCGGCTGGCCTTGGAACGCCTCCGGATCCCCCAGAATGAGCTGGAAAGTGTTGCGGGTGAGAGGGAAGCCTGGGTCGGCCTGCTGAACCTGCTGCCACCGCGACCCGACTCCGGATAAGCGGCTGATAATGGATGGATGGATGGATGGTTCGGATAATGGAATGGGATGTATAAATCTAGCAACCTTGGCGTTGCGGTGACCTTTTCTTGTTCCCAGATGCGTTTGATTGGTCATTAAATCATTAAAACATTCTTCTGTCATGTACACTATTAAAATAAATGCAACTAGAAAAGTGCACTCATAATGCTGTTTGATTGACTGAACAAACACTACCCACAATTGTCTTACCCCGGCATGCAAATCTGTGAGAGAACAGCTTCTAATCGATACAGGAAATAAGATTCTGAAGCGAGTGTTGTATCTGCAGCTTCTGACTGGAGAAGTGTCGCAAATTATTATATGGATCAATGAGCAAAAACAGATAGGAAAAGCATCAGTCCAACAATAACAGGTAGGACTGACCAATCTGATTACTGTGTAAATTCTTAGTCAGGAAGCTCCTGTTGAAGTGGTGGTGATTAGAAATGTTCCAACACCTATTGTGTTGTAGCGCCCTGTGAAAAAATAACAAAAAAAGCTTAAATTTACAACTAAATGAAGGTTTAAAACATATTTTCATCTTTGGGAATGGCGAGATACATCATGTGCCTTTACCTTTAAGAGGATATCCGTCCAAGTCATCGCTGCACTTCCTCGCTCTCCGCGCTCAGTCGGCTCTACTGTCTATTAACTGGTGCGCTGGTGCTGTCAGCCAACACCGCCCTCCAGCAGAACCATCAGTGTCAGCGGTCGGTGTCTATTTCACGGGCTGGTATTTCATGTCCCGGGCAGAATGTGCTCCAAACCCGCTCCGCTTATGGTATGTTTGACATTTACGCTACCCCCTCTCCTCCGAGCAAAGGCTGACTGTAAAATACCAAGTGTTATATAAAAGGCTTGTCCAGATGGGATTAATTGTAACAGAAGAGGTCAAGTTTGTAATTTGAAGTCTTGTGCAGGGGAGTGTTATTTCATGAAAAATATAATATACATATATATGAAAGTATGTGCCTCTGCAAGGAGGAGTCCAGGACAGAACATGAAATGGAATCACTGCAGTGTTAGGATTTACAGACCCAGCACCACCCGGTCATGTTGTCCTGCCTGTGGAGGGTTTAACGTTCACATTTCAGTGGTGACAAACACTCCAATGCAGTGCTGGGCAATCTGCAGTGTTGCCCTTTACACCTTGAGAATACACAATGAGCTATAATGCCAGTTATTGATATCAGAATCTGGCTAAAAATGCTATAATGTTCAACCCCCATCCTGCATGACCAGCTGGTAAGTAAAAGGAGAGCTGATGTAACCCGCGGCAACTGAGTCTCACCAAAGTAAACGCTGTAGTCACTTTCTGAGAGAGAAATGTTGTAGCATTAATTGTATTTAATACTAAATGGTAATTAGCCTTTTTTATACTAGCTGAAGGTAGGGATGGGTACCAAAACTCTGTTGTAAATGGGCCCAGTGCTAAAGGATGAAATACCAGAGTATTGATAAGCCCAGATGCTATTGGTGCTTTAGTACTAAAGATAGCTATCCCTACCGGAAGGCCATCGTAGTTCTCCAACACGCTTGGATAGGAAGGGGTGACACTCTTCCTTTTTAATTAGCTTTGTCTTGATCGCACCCCCGCTGTTCAAAGAAGCACTTCCATGTTACCGTTTAGGTTCACTCTCACGGCGTTGGTTTGCAGAGAACAAGTGCTAAACAGCCACTTGTCAGTAGCTGCTCAAAGCTCCACGATGCTTTCTTCATAAGCTGGTGGAGACCAAAAACAAAGCTGAAAGTAGAGTGAATGTTAGACTGCCATTCACCAGGTGGGAGCAAACAAAACTCAAAAGGAATCATAATGTTGATCTGTAACTGCGAAATGCATCTTACTACTAAGTCAGTGGCAACTGCATGCAACGGGGTAGCACACTTTAACTCTTTGAAGAAACAAGACAAACTCTTTTATTCCCCCAAAGAGTAGGTCAAGGACACTTGCCAAACATAAAGAGATTTGGAAAAATAATGTTTCACAGAAATATGTTGGTGGCCAGTTTTGATGTCACCTGTTATCAAAGGCATTGATGTATTGGATGTATGATAATGGATAATAACTGAGCTACCAGGTGAAACATGATCTCCATCCATCTATTGTTGTATTTGTAATGACCCTCTGTTCTTCCCTCTGATACACTGACATGCTGGACATTTCACATAGTGAAGAGAGGCAGTGTGTGTCCCATGCAATATCACGCAAAAAGTAAAATCATGAATTTCAGACTGAACATTACATTTTTTTCCGCCAGTGAGGAGATTATGTGTTCGATCTTGTGTGCGCGTGTGCAATAGGCCCTCTCCGTCCTTCCACAGCTAATCTGGCACACATCTGGATCATATTGATCATTTCTTAAATGGTTACATGATTCTACAAAATAATGTCACACATATATGCACTCTTCTGAGTGCACTGTTCTAGTTACTCGTGAGTTTAGCTTTAGGACCGACATGTAGCCACATACTCCATAATGCTCAAGACCTACACAGTCTACACCCAAGAGATGGATATACACTGCACAGCAGCGCTCTGGGGGACAGCAATCCATCCGACTGGCCCGTTGCCTGCTTGAGATCAGGCTTCTTTCTACATAGATGACTGGAATGTTTGAGTTCATTTTATTATAAACGGTACAATTATTGTAGACATAAAAAAGTTAAAGATGCTCGTCGTGGTTGTTGGAAAGAATAAAAGACAAGACCGCTTGAGGACTCCTTCAAGACTTTTGAGCGCTTTATGTTGATGGGATGCTAAACAGTGGGGGCAAACATATATATTGGATGCTCTGCACCTTTGGGCCCCACAAAGGGGAAGCAAAATGTGTTGGCTTTATTTGTGCCGGCAAACATATTCCTTGGGGATACATGTCTGTGATCAAATATTTTAAACTCAAGATCCACTTACTATCTTTTTTGTCCCACTGCCTTCTTCAGTGAGCGGATCGTGCTCTGGAGTCATCATGTGACTTAAATACTGAAATAATAAATCACGTGAGCAAAGTTGAATGGGCTACTTTGGTAGAGGACATGTGATTTCCATTTACTGAAGAGGGCAGTGGGACACAGGTGAAATCTCTGCGAAGAGCTTGTGGCTAAATCGTGAGTATTTTACCATCGAGGTTCTTGATTTCTATTTCTGTGTTCTATGTAATCTTCCAGAACACATTGAACATGTGTCCGTTGGACAATAAAACATCCAGTTATTTATTTTTTTCAGCTATTTTCTTTTGTTTCCCTCTCCGTGAATTTCACTGCACGGCCATTTGATATATCCTTGTTCCTCTGGTTTATAACCGCCCGTCTCCCGGGCTGCCCAAGCCTTAATAACTTGAGTTCCTAGCTGTGTGTGTCCAGAGCGCCCTGGAGGAACATGTTGCTCCGGCTGCAAATATCAAGCAGACCAATAAAACCTTATTAGAAAAAAAAATCGCAGGACTGGAAGAGCACCCCGCTACATAACTGAGATTTGATAGGTTAGAAATGAAAAGGAACTAACTGCGGATTACTAACCTCTTGAATTATTTTGCGATAATCATACTAATCACCTCAGAGGCGAGGTAATGAAACATCGGCAATGTAATTCCTCCTGAGCGCGTACAACGAGCATGAATGAAGTCCCGTGAGGAATAACAAATACCTTATTATTTTGAAAAAAAAGGCAATTTCCGACCCCAACCCGGGGGCACTTATTAAGCTAACATGGCCCACATATTGAGCACATCCAGCAGAGGAGTCAAACGCTGCATGGAGATATATAGCTCAGAAAATAGCCTGAATTATTCTGCGATCAAGGGTTCAACTCTTGCAATGCAGAGGTATGCAAACGTGCCAGAGTCCAACATAATTAATCATCAGATTGAGTTGTATAAGAACATCTCGTATAATGAGTATTTCTGCAATAAGATTTAATGTAAAACACTGGAGGCACGGGCGCCGCATGTTCCATATAATAAGTGGATGATCGGCACTTCAAATGATTACATCATATCCTGTTTACGCATGAGCGAAAGGTACACAGGGGGTCTCCTTTCCTATATATAGGCATCTTCCACCGCCCTGACTGGATTTACATACGTTTCCAATCTGCATCTTACAAGCATTGTTTTTGTTGCATTGGGTCATTTCTTACATTCGCTGTGAGTTGAAACTGCTCACAGTGAAATATCCAGAAATCTTCAGTGGATCTTTCAAGACACATCTCAGTTTCATATGCAAACTGTGGAATGGGGAAGTGCATTGGCCATGGCTGACTTCATCTGTGGTACTTTGCCTAGACAGGATAATGGTGTCCTGTAAAGATGTTCTGTTCTGGCAGATGACTGCACATTGTGATGCAATTGACTGTTTACCACAGATGCTGCTCAAACTGGAAGCAAGTTAAGACCATACGTACTGTCAATAATGTCGTGAAGAAATTGTGCCTCCTATTTATTAACGAAGTGAATGGGAAAGCTGAGTGTTTGGTTTGTTCACAGCATGTGTCAGTGCTGAAAGAATATAACGTTCGTCGCCACTATGCCTACAAATATAACAACGTTCAAGGACAACAGAGAAGAGAGAAAGTGCCGACTGCAAATGGAGGATGTGATTGTTGGACTTTTCACTGTATTTTGCATCAGGAGGCTTTGTGTTGCAAGTCATTAAAGATGGAGAACGTCAGGAAGGTGGCCGTCTAATTTCATCCGATCCAGAGGCCTGAATCACCCTCAGTTTGACAGCCTTCTCAGAGAGAAAGACCACAACTATGGGCTGCCATACCACACCGAGGTAAGATGGTTAAGCCGAGGTGCTGTGCTGAGGCGTTCCTTTGAATTACGAGAGGAAATTGAACAGTTCATGGAAAAAAGGGCAAACCAGTGTTAGAATTTCAGTCCACAGAATGGAGCACTTGAATAACTTGAACGAAATGCTGCAAGCGCACAACAAAGTTGTCACGCAGTATTATGACAGCATATGTGCGTTCAAGTTGAAGATGTCATTGTGGGAGGTGATG
Organism: Cyclopterus lumpus; assembly: GCF_009769545.1. Taxonomy (NCBI): domain Eukaryota; kingdom Metazoa; phylum Chordata; class Actinopteri; order Perciformes; family Cyclopteridae; genus Cyclopterus; species Cyclopterus lumpus. The sequence continues at coordinate 21,771,978 of NC_046989.1, forward strand.
CAGCTCACTTTCCTTGTCTGAAAGATGTGTGCGTGCCCCAACATGCTGCAGACATGAAGCGGTTCAAAGATTAAATAACGGGACTATTGCTGCAGTTTGAGCAACGCTTTCAGATTTTTGGTGAACTGGAGAAAGACTTCAACGTGTTTTGCCTCTGATCTGCCCGTCAACATCCAACTTGAAATAATAGACTTGCAGTGACTCAGATTTGCCGCAGCTGGCTTGGACACATTTGATCAGTATCTCTTGCCACGTTACCCCAACTTGACAGCCCTTGCTGCAAAAGTGTTGTGCATGTTTGGAACCACATGTCTTTGTGAGCAAGTTTTCTCTGTAATGAGCATCAATAAAACAAAGCTGCGCTCAAGGCTCACGCACAAGCACTTGAATAACATCCTGAAGTTGGCTGCCACTCAGGATGTGACGCCTGATATTGATGCACTAAAAAAGGCTAAAAGATGCCACATTTCAGGAGTGAAATAAACAATGCTGCACCCTGATATAGTTCTGTGAAAATGATTGTCTTCTGTGGAAATTTAAAGAAAGTGAACAGTGTGATTTACTGTAATAATGTCCGTCACTTCAGTTCATAAATGTGGTTTGTTGAAATTGTTCATGCATTGCACAGCTTTTATTTTTCTATCAATAAATAGTGTAGCCTACAAGGCAGGGAGTAACTCAACCCTAGTTTGTATATGGTTTGTTGAGTTAGCACAGAATTAATATGTGGAAATAACAAATGAGGTATTTGATGCCTAGAAGAGTTATTTATTTATTTATTTTGTATTTCGGTCAATCCCAGATAGGCTGTGACTTAAAGTTTAATGGCTTTGTAGATACACTGAGACGAAGTCTAAGTTACAAGTTCTAAGTTCACTGAGGCACTGTGTCCTTGAAATTGCACCAATGTTTTCCTCAGAAGTGTTTTGTCAAGAGGATTATTTGTGATGTGTACATTTTCAGAATGTGCTTGTACTATTTTGGACCAAAGTAAAACAAAGTTGTTTTAAGTTATTATGCCATGATTTTACCGGTCCGGCCCACTTGAGCATAGATTTTCCTCCATGCAGCCCTTGATCTAAAATGAGTTTGACACCTCTGCTCTAAACTACTGTCCTCAAACCAGCATTCACAAAGGCAGCTCGGTGTAACGTCAACAGTAAAGTTCAGTAAAATGTATTTAATAATTAAACAACATTTCTTGAATTCAGCTTAATTCAAAATGGTACATAGTCTTTTTTATTTTGTAACGGTTACTATTATTTATTTAGGAGGTATTAATTGACGCAAATCCCAGTTTTTACAGTGCAGGCAAGTCTTTGCACCGAATCCAATATCACGTTATCGTGACATTTATCAGCAACAATCCGCACGTCCTGTGCAATCGGTACTGCACATGTGCAACTCCCGACAGATATGAGAAAGAAACGAGAAGGCCCGCTCGTTAACTGCTTCCATCATCAAGTCCGGGGGAAAAAAACTATCTCTGCGTCTGAAATCGTGATCGTGATTTATTCCTGTGTTTGTTTGACCCATCTGACCTACCCTCCCTAAGCGGACATTCTCGCCCTTTATACTGCGTCAGTTGCTCCGAGCGTCTAATAATGACGTTGATGGGTTTACATGGGAGCGAGTTGAAAGCCCAGTGAGTCTCATACAGACACTAAATGGTGCGTCTGTACGAGACGCAGAGAACGGGTTGCTCGTATCAAACATGCCTTTAGTAATCTCCTCTACGTCGGCCATGACAGCAGGTCATTTATAGCTGCTTTTGCAGCTGCAACAATGTTTGTGATTTCAAAGTGGCATTGACAAACTTGGCATAGACTGTAGCTAATGGGCAGTAAAAAACACTTCCAGTGACTGGGATCAAAGAGGGTGAGAGACTGACTGGCATCCCAGCTGGTTTGACGCAGCAACTGCTGACAAAGCGAGAGGACATCACCGGACACGACTCATCACAAAGTTACAAGCTTTTCCTTTTGAGTAATTTCTTTCTGGAAGACGTGACGCAGTTATGTGGCGTGGACAATCTGGAGACTAGCCACCTCAGCCTCTGTGAGAGACGTTCAATTACTGCAGGCCCCTTTGGTGCTGTTCCCTGGACAACAGTATTCTCATTTCCATATGAAATTATCCCATCGCTTCTTCTGGCAGCTGACTGGCTTGATGTGGGTTCTTTCTTGTAAAAAAAGAAAAATTAAAAATGTTCCTAATTTCCCCCCAAACAGGCTTAGCTGAGCTGAGAGGGGGTCCAGGGGAGAGGTTTATGCAGCTGCTCGAGCCAGACGAGCGTTTTTCCCAACTTCACAAGTTTGGATGAAGGGGTTTCTTTAAGGGTGAGATCAACAAGCAGCTGGGATTTACACTGATGGAAGAAGTAATAAATAAAAAAATCTGATTGCCACTCTGCATTTTAGAGATAACAGCCGCTTTTAGGGAAGAGGGAAGAGGAGCGACGTCTGATGAGCGCAAGTCAGCAGCCATCTGGAATCAAAACAAAGAGCTGGCTCAAAGGCCGAGTCGGCATCCAACAGCACGTTCACCTGGTATATGTGTTCGGGCCAGTTAACACAGTATATTCCCTCCACGTGTGTGATTTTCCACCTTTTCATTTGAAAAAAGCTGCCTTCAAAGCTTGTCATTTTCTTTCAAGGAGTACTTGATAATGCTTTGCGTACTTGTGGTTAAACTAGAGTTGACCACAGTGGTCTGGCACCAACGATGTGTCGTATGTTTTTCCTCCAAGTCAGTATAAGATATGGCTTTTAAATCAGCAACAGTCATGTAATCCCTTTACATTACACTCTCACATAATACAAGGATCAACATTGTTAGTGTTCCATTAGTTATAGTCCATTAGTGTTCCATTCCATTATCCAACCCGCTTATCCTAGAGCAGCGGTTCTTAACCTTTTTGACCTCGGGGCCATTCCAATAGTAACACCGTATTAACTAATTGATGTCCCTCTTGGTTTGATTTGTATTCAATAACTAAATCAAATCCACTTACAGTTGAACAAGCAAAAACATGATGCAATGTGATCACAAAGACATTTGACGCCCAACAGGAGAACAATTCATAGATCAAATCAAGCTAATACAAGAACAAATGTAACTAATACATAGATTTTACTAGAGAAATAAATTGAAATAAATAATATGTGGTAATAAAATGGAGACATTCAAAATAATACGTTTCAAATTTAATAAACTGTAAATTAAATTAAATAATGTGCAAATGAAAATATAGCCTTATAATCTGCGAATGAAATGCTACAGCAGTCTTCGGGTTTGCAGAACCGGAAGTTGCTCTTCCTATCTGTGACAGCTGCAGTACACACACACTACACACACATATATATATATCCACACAAAAGGACCGCCCAAGTCAAACTCGGGCCCCTCTTGCTGTGAAGTGACAGTATTAGCCACTACACCACGTGCAGCCCCATTGTTAGTGTTCCCTGACTATTAATTCAATTCAATTCAGTTTATTTTATATAGCCCAATATCACAAATTACAAATTTGCCTCAGAGGACTTTACAATCTGTACACATACGACATCCCTGACCTTTGACCTCACATCGGATCAGGAACAACTCCCAAAAAATAACCTTTCACAGGGAAAAAAGGGAAGAACCCTTCAGGAGAGCAACAGAGGAGGATCCCTCTCCCCGGATGGACAGAAGAATAGATGTCATGTGTACAGAATGAACAGCATTACAAAGTTACATAAACACATTACATGAATATGACAATGTATGAATGGAACTCCAATCCATAAAACAGAAGGAGGTAGAGAGGAGGGGGGGGCGGGGCATCAGCAGGGCCAACGCGGGAGGCCGGCTCACCAGGCATCAGACACCTCCAGGTCCAATGGACCCTATGAGACGTGAAGTCACAACGACTCCGGGGAGGAAGCAGAGTTAATAAGGTGCAATGGAGAGATGTAAATTCATCCATAAGGAGAGAGAGAAGAGGAGATAGGTGCTCAGTGTATCCTAAAGTAGCAGCCATCTTTGACTCAGTAGCAGCCATCTTTGACTCAAGCCTATTAATGAATCCTAAACCTAAACTAAACTACAACTCATTTGAAAGCCTTGTTCAGCCTATTACTCATCAGTAATAGAGAAAAATAAGAACAACCCCAGGGTTCTCTTTAGCACTGTAGCCAGGCTGACAGAGAGTCACAGCTCTGTGGAGCCGTGTATTCCTATAGACCTCAGTAGTAACGACTTCATGAACTTCTTCAATGAAAAGATTTGAACTATTAGAGTCTAGATTGATGATCTCTTGCCCTCAACTACTGCCGATCTGTCATCAAGAGGAGTGGCCTTGGAAACGGCTGTATGCCCTGGTGTATATTTGGATAGCTTTTCTCCCATTAACCTAGACCAATTGTCTTCAACGGTTTCTACTTCTAAACCGTCTACCTGTCTCTTAGACCCCATCCCAACGAGGCTGCTTAAAGACGTGTTGCCTTTAATTGGCACCTCTCTGTTGGATATTGTTAATGTGTCTTTGCTAACAGGCCATGTACCACATTCCTTCAAAGTAGCTGTAATTAAACCTCTCTTGAAGAAGCCCACTCTTAATCCAGAGGTGTTGGCTAACTACAGACCGATCTCTAACCTTCCCTTCCTCTCTAAGATCCTTGAGAAAGTAGTCGCAAATCAGATGTGTGACTTTCTACATCAGAATAGTTTATTTGAGGAGTTTCAGTCAAGATTTAGAAAACACCACAGCACAGAGACAGCACTGGTGAAAATTACAAATTACCTAATTGGATCAGATAAAGGACTCATCTCCATACTGGTATTATATCTCCGTACTGGTATTATTAGACCTTAGTGCTGATAAAGGACTCATCTCTGTACTGGTATTATTAGACCTTAGTGCTGATAAAGGACTCATCTCCGTACTGGTATTATTAGACCTTAGTGCTGCGTTCGACACCATTGATCATGACATCCTATTACAGAGACTGGATCAGTCGATTGGCATTTCAGGTACCGCACTAAGTTGGTTTAAATCCTATTTATCAGATCGATCTCAATTTGTATTTGTAAACGATGAAGCCTCAATGACCACCAACGTTAATCACGGAGTTCCACAAGGTTCTGTGCTTGGACCAATTTTATTTACCTTATATATGCTTCCTTTGGGGAATATTATCAGGAAACACTGCATAAACTTTCATTGCTATGCAGATGATACTCAATTATATCTATGGATCAAATCAGAGGAGACCAACCAGCTCGCTAAAATTCAAGAATGTCTTCAAGACATAAAAACATGGATGACCTGCAACTTCCTGATGTTAAACTCAGACAAAACTGAAGTTATTTTACTGGGCCCTGAACACCTCAGAGATCAATTATCTGGTGATGTGGTTTCTGTAGATGGCATTGCCCTGGTATCCAACACCACTGTAAAGAATCTCTAGTTATCTTTGATCAGGACTTGTCCTTTAACTCCCACGTTAAGCAAATCTCAAGGATTGCATTTTTTCATCTACGTAACATTTAAAAAATCAGGCACATCTTGTCCCAAAAAGATGCAGAAAAGCTGGTTCACGCGTTTGTTACTTCCAGACTAGATTACTGCAACTCCTTATTATCAGGCTGCTCTAATAAGTCTCTTAAGTCCCTCCAGTTGATCCAGAATGCTGCAGCTCGTGTACTCACAAAAACTAAGAAAAGAGATCACATGACTCCTGTATTAGCTGCTCTGCACTGGCTCCCTGTAAAATCAAGAATCACATTTAAAATTCTTCTCCTCACCTACAAAGCCTTGATTGGTGATGCACCATCATATCTTAAGGAGCTTGTAGTACCATATTGCCCCACTAGAGAGCTGCGCTCACTAAATGCGGGGCTACTTGTGGTTCCTAGAGTCCTAAAAAGTAGGATGGGAGCCAGAGCCTTCAGTTATCAAGCTCCTCTTTTATGGAACCAGCTTCCACTTTCAGTCCGGGAGGCAGACACAGTCACCTCATTTAAGAATAGACTTAAGACTTTCCTCTTTAATAGTGCTTATAGTTAGGGCTGAATCAGGTTTGCCCTGGTCCAACTCTCGCACACATTTATCATATTGCTGCCCTTTTGTGACTCTGCTGTTCATTATTTTCTTCTGCACTTGCGGAGGAAGTACGATTTTATTGTGGCCACGAGAGCCTTTTCCCCAGAGCGGCATTCTTCTGTCAGGGTGATGGGGTTCTGGTACTTGGTTTTCAATGTGTTCGCTGTCCCCAGGAGAGTGCCTTGGCAGACAAAGTTAAAGAGAGCCCACATTCCCTTCAGGAAACCTTCTCCAATAAGGAATCACATATGTGAGTTGGAACACAGTAGGTTCTACTTTCTCTCATTGAATAAAAAGTACGTTATGTTATTACTTGTTTTATGGAACATATTATTTGGCTAAGAAAATGCCTGGTGAACTCATCTCCAGTGTAAATCCTGTCCTGATGAAAACCTATTTAGCCATCTGTGAGGTAAAATAAAAGGTATTTAGAGCTCTTTGAACAAGGTGGAACGCTGAAGATCCGGTTTTATTTAATATAATTAATGATGTACCCGCGGTAGGTTTAAACCGGTCATCCGTATACACAGATAAACACCTGAGAGATAAATTCAGGGTTAGAAACACGTCACACAAACAAGTACATCGACTCATTGATAACGACTAGAAAGTGATCAATACAATATACAAATACTACAAATCCTTCACTCAGAATACAACAGTAAAAGTACACAAGTATCAGCATTCATGCTTATTAAAGGAACCTAACGTGGTGACAACAAATTACTTATCTAATTTAATCCCATCTGTTATGTTTAAGTGACATATGTGGCAACATTTTGAAGTCTTCTGTCATAACACGGGTTGCAACCGTTCTCTCACACACACACTATTGTTTAATTGTTAATGTTTAAATTACTTTGGCTGCAACCGCACTCCTCTCTAATTATTTGTTGGTGACACGGGTACAGTGAAAGGCTAATGAACAAATCTAATGACTTTTTCTTGCTCCTAGACTAATGAAACAATCTGCCTGAAAAGAAGCATCCAGCTGCATCTAAATCTTCCCTGTAATACAGACAATACTGCTTTCTCTCCCGATGTACAGAAACCTCGGCTCAACCACAGCGATCACTAGACAAACCTCCGCAGTGATGTCAAAGTGTTTGTGACCTTAAGCAGATGAAAGAAAGGTTTTTAGAAAATTAATAAGCTGTGGGCGTAGCGCTCCATAAAAGTGTACTGTACATCATAGGACTGTATACACACACTGACTTTTGAAAAGCATATCCTCGTGTTATGATTGACTTCTGACAGCCAAGACCGTACGTAGTGAGAATATAATTTTGGTGGAGATATATAAAATTACTTTATTTGTTTGTTTTGGGTTCTTTTTTAAGCCTAAAAACAATTCAATTTGAAGATTAGCTTGAAAACATTGAAAAAAAGAGTAATGTGTGTAACTGTAGGATATATAAACATCAAAATAGGTGACATACTAAATATATAACCAATCTGCCTTACCATGCTTTAATACCCTTAACCAAGAAATATTGGTCTTTTAACAACACATGTTTTTACGCTAACTGCGACCTCTTATCGAACGTTAAATACGCTCAAACCTGTGTCAAAAAAAGCTGTAATGTTTAAAAAGGTGGCCGCAACATCGTCTGAGCCAGAAAGCAGAATGTGACAGAAATCTGCCAAGTAATGCTACATAGTCCATCCTCTTAGTGCTGCTCAACAGCGTTTGAATCCCCCACAGATATGTGCAGGTCATTTCGTGCCATGGAGTCATAAAGTCATATTCCGCAACCCATTTTAAAATGAGCAAAATGTTCCTCTGGTGTGTGCTGCAGCTCGTGTACTCACAAAAACTAAGAAAAGAGATCACATGACTCCTGTATTAGCTGCTCTGCACTGGCTCCCTGTAAAATCAAGAATCACATTTAAAATTCTTCTCCTCACCTACAAAGCCTTGATTGGTGATGCACCATCATATCTTAAGGAGCTTGTAGTACCATATTGACCCACTAGAGAGCTGCGCTCACTAAATGCGGGGCTACTTGTGGTTCCTAGAGTCCTAAAAAGTAGGATGGGAGCCAGAGCCTTCAGTTATCAAGCTCCTCTGTTATGGAACCAGCTTCCACTTTCAGTCCTGGAGGCAGACACAGTCACCTCATTCAAGAATAGACTTAAGACTTTCCTGTTTAATAGTCCTTATAGTTAGGGCTGAATCAGGTTTGTCCTGGTCCAGCCCCTTGATATGCTGCTATAGGCTTATAGGCTGCTGGGGGATGTTTTAGGATACACTGAGCACCTATCTCCTCTTCTCTCTCTCCTTATGGATGAATTTACATCTCTCCATTGCACCTTATTAACTCTGCTTCCTCCCCGGAGTCTTTGTGCCTTTTTCGCCTCACAGGGTCCATTGGACCTGGCTCCTGGGCTCTGCCCCCTGCATCCTGCCCCTGGCCTCCTTCCTCATTGGCCCTGCCTCCTTTGTGCCTCCTGCCTCAAGGGCCCTGCCTTTACATGGATTGTGGAAATCTGGATCGTGGTCCATGCCTCCATTATTCATAATATCTGTCATATTCATTGAACTCTGTAACTCTGTTCATCTGGTCACATGACATCTATTGCTTCTGTCCATCCGGGGAGAGGGATCCTCCTCTGTTGCTCTCCTGAAGGTTTCTTTCCTTTTTTCCCTGTGACAGGTGAAAGGAGTTTTTCCTGATTCGATGTGAGGTCAAAGGTCAGAGATGTCGTATATGTACAGATTGTAAAGCCCTCTGAGGAAAAAATTTTATTTGTGATTTTGGGCTATACAAAATAAACTGAATTGAATTGAAGGGATGTCAGGATGCTCTGGAGTCATTTCAGTTCTGGTGACCTTATGTAACCGTGTTTTTTCCATGTATGCCAGTGTGAAGCAAGTTGTCACGCAACCACATCCTCATGTGCACTGTTCTCCACCAACTTTGTGTTGAACAGAACTCTTTTGGGTCTTTAGTCTTTTGAACAAAGTTGTACGTGACACGCTGGTCAAAAAGCTTTTCTTTTGCAGTGAAGCAATGCTTTAACCCTGTCAGATGCAGAGAAGCTCTTCCACGCATTCGTCTCCTCTAGACTGGACTACTGTAATTCACTCTTCACTGGGATCACTGGCAAGAACATCCAGAAACTACAATACATTCAAAACAGCGCTGCCAGGATCCTGATGAGAGTCTGGAAATATGAGCTCATAACACCCGTTCTCCACTCACTCCACTGGCTCCTTGTCTCAACCCGGATTGACTACAAAGTCCTACTCCTCACCCATAAATGCATAAATGGACATGCACCTCCCTACCTACAAGAACTCATTACTCCCCAAACCTCCACCCACACCCTCAGATCTACGAACCGCTCGCTCCTCCGGGTCCCCAACACCAAGCTCCGCCCCATGGGGGACCAGCCTTTTGCTCAGCAGCGCCTCACTTATGGACCAGTCTCCCTGACCACCTAAGGGCAACACAGACCCTGGACTCTTTAAGACCTTTTGCTTATGGAACAGTCTCCCTGACCACCTGAGGGCAACACAGACACTGGACTCTTTAAGACCTTTTGTTTATGGAACAGTCTCCCTGACCACCTGAGGGCAGCACAGACCCTGGACTCTTTAAGACCTTTTGCTTATGGAACAGTCTCCCTGACCACCTGAGGACAACACAGACACTGGACTCTTTAAGACCTTTTGCTTATGGAACAGTCTCCCTGACCACCTGAGGGCAACACAGACCCTGGACTCTTTAAGACCTTTTGCTTATGGACCAGTCTCCCTGACCACCTGAGGGCAGCACAGACCCTGGACTCTTTAAGACCTTTTGCTTATGGACCAGTCTCCCTGACCACCTGAGGGCAACACAGACCCTGGACTCTTTAAGACCTTTTGCTTATGGAACAGTTTTTGAGTTGAGTTTTATGACTTGTCAACTATTCCTTTTTAACATTTTTTAAATTTTTAAATTATTATTGTTAGTTTTAACTATGTACTGGCTCTGTGGCACTCTGAGATTTTTGGATGAAGAGTGCCTTACAAATAGAATGCATTATTATTATTATTATTATTTATAAACCAAGAGAAAACTAACACTGGATAATATTGCTGGAAGGCGATGCACACACTCCTACAGTGTGTTTATCGTTGTCACCGGGCAAACTTTCCCCTGCATCCCATCACTTTCTCCAGCCACCGCAGATAACCTGGGCATAGTCACCGCCAGGCAAGCCCCTTTTGCCTGGACTGCAGCCCCACTCTGCCTCGGTGTCATCTTGAGAGCATATCAGCTCTCCATTGCCCTTTTTTATGGCAAAAGTTCAGGCCTTAGCTAAACTCTCTGTGCTATGATCACTCACCTCAGATTTACCTGACTGGAATCAAGGAAACACACCGTCAGCACTCTCCCCATAATCGAGTACACAATTCCTCAAAATTCTGCCTGTGCATAAAGACTGCCAGAGCAGCTGCTTTCGTAGCGTTTTGTACCTTTGGTCCACTAACGTGGCAATACTCTCAGGTATGGAACTTTTAAACTGTTCCACTGTTCCAGCACTATGAAGTTACACAGCTCTTGAAAACTCTCCACCTTTAACACAGAACACCAGCGCACAAAATGAGCCGTCAAGTCACTAATTCAAGGTGTGTCCACACCCGGAAAACGTTGGCGGTAGGCCTCGGGGACCAGGTCGTAAGCTTTTAACACCGCTTACTTGACGATTAAATAATTTGTACAATCTGCCGACGACAACGCTCCATAGTCCTCCTGTGCTCCACCGGTCAGTGCGCACTGCAGCATTAATGTGTGCGAGAGGACTCGGGACACTTTCTCGTGTCCGCCACTCGCTCGAACAGAGAGAAAAGAAATGTCTCCTTTTCATTAAATCTCGGCAACAAACACAGGTTACCCAAACTATCAAAAGACCCCTCTGAAGGGAGCGGTCACAGTGAGGAACTCTCCAGGTCAACAGAACCGTCAGCTATAAATTTGCTCAAATTTCAGAGGAGACAACTTTGCATCATTGAAGTTTTTGTTGCCGTTCCGACCCATCGTGGATGTTTTTGGGGAATTTTTCAATGAAAGCAAATGACTCGCTCGTTGGTTTTAAATGTGACACTAGGCTCTTACCAAAAATTAAAAAAGGACACCACCGCCTAAATCTTCAAGAACATATATCTGAGATTGCTTCTGCAGGCGTACGCTTGACCAACTTGTCCATCAAGGACCGAAAAAAAAGTTTCCTCTTGTGGGAAATCTGCAGCCTACGTTTGTAATGGAGTTATACGCTTCTTTGCCATTTAAAAATAGAACTACCTGCCCTGAAAGGTTAATAACTGCAGGAGGGCTGAAAATGAGGAATGGGGGAATAGAAAAGAGCTGAAGAGGTTGGGGACTGAGAGCGAGGGCAGAAGTAGCCTGGGATTAATTAGAGTGGACTGAGTGGCTGACTCCTCACAGGATGTTAATGACTTGTATCAGCAGTGGACAGGGATTAACAACATGCACCGTTAGAGTGTTAGAGAGAGAGATCAGCTGGATGAACTCGCTTAATCCATACTGGTATTGTACACTCCCCATTAATCTTACACACACAGCTCCACACACGTGATTAGAAATGAATCCCTCTTGCTCACTGGTGTGGGACGCCCTGCAACAAGGCGGCGATCAGCAGGCAAAGGACAGGATAATGAGATGAACGGTAGAAGAACATGAGACGAGTGAAAACGGACAGAGAGAGGGTGTGATGCAGCATCAGCATATGTTGTTTTTCCACTAGGACTTTAACCCTCTACGGTGTTTACGCAAAGGTTAAATTCATATCTCTGCTGTAAAATGGCACAGAAATATGGTTTGGACGTTGGCGTGATCTGTAGACGTTCTACTTCCGTGTCCTTTTTCTCACAAGATATATAGGACATATTCTGATCTTGAAAAACAGAATATAGTAAATATTTTGTTTGAAAACAAAAACGGTTAGAATATTTTCTTTATTTTCATACATCCCATGATGCTTGATCTGTAGTATGAAGTCATTTCTCAGTCCCATTTTATCTCAGTCTCTCACATTTTGTGAAAGCAGAGTGACAGACAACACTTTTACTCAAAAAACGATATTACAAAATTTGGTTTTAGACATTTATTACATGTATCTACTATTTTATAAATATATTCCACCACTTTTGTGAACCTAAGGCTTCGGTAAACCAATTTCCAGCACCAAAACAGGTCGTCCACATGAGTAAAGGTATGTAAAGAGATTTGAAGAATTTTAATAAATCAAACTTCAACTTTTTTGCTTTAAGTCCAAATTACCTCTTTACACTGTGCCTAAAGAAAATAATGCTTCATTATATAGATAGCTGAGATTGTTCCGCAATGTTTAATGCATAACACATGGGTATGTATCAAATTAAAGTACCTTTTTAAAAAGTGACTTTTTGTAAAATCGCGAAAGAGACCTTGGACCCCAGAGGGTTAATGTCATGTTAGCCGCTTAGTCGCGTAATTGCTTACAGCGATAAGTGCGTCAAACTCAGCTGCGGCCTCACAAGGTTTTTTGGGGGGTTTTGCTATACGCCGAGAAATGAGACGAGCAAATCGATGCTATGCATTCAGCCGGGAGATTAGCGTTAGTTTGTCTTTTTATATTTCCTTTTGTTTTGTAAACCTCTAAAACCGTAACACAACCTTTTGATTTATTGTCCAACATCAAATTAAGAAAGCCAGGGGATACTAAGCTGAGGCCAATGGTGGGGGAACATTAATGGAATGTGAAGAGGTCACAGTGTTTGTGACCTCTTCATGGGGTATGTGTTGTGCTGCAGATGAAATGAGCACGCTAAGCAGCTGTTGTTGTACTACCACTTGTACCTGGGGAGGCGATAGTGAGTCTCTGCAGCGTCCCAGTCCAGCATGAGGACAAAGAAGCAGAGCTGCACCGAGGGCAACAATACATCCGGGTCTGTGTGCGTTTTGATAGTTTGTTCATTTGATGGAATCACAAATCTGATAACAATTGACCGAAATGCCATCAGCTCCAGGATCTCTTTTTGCCAACCTTCTTTTTTTTCAAACATGTCATGTTTGTATTCTTTGCATATGGTCCCGTAGACTTCATGACACTTCAAATATCGTCTACATGTTTTGCAAAACTACTTTTTTTTAATTTTCTGCATTAAATTCAGTTTATTTCAATTCAATTTATTTCATATAGCCCAATATCACAAATTACAAACTCTCCTCAGAGGGCTTTACAATCTGTACACATACGACATCCCTGACCTTTGACCTCACTTCGGATCATGAAAAACTCCCCAAAAATAACCTTTCACAGGGAAAAAAGTGAAGAAACCTTCAGGAGAGCAACAGAGGAGGATCCCTCTCCCCGGATGGACAGATGAATAGATGTCATGTGACCAGATAAACAGCATTTACAAAGTGACATAAACACATTACATGAATATGACAATAAATGCTTTTCTCCCTCTCCAAATTATGTTTAATGTCTCCGGAACCTTGTGGAGTGTTTTTTAATCCCATATAATGTCCAAAAACTTTCAAATAATGTCATAGTAAGGAGAATCTATGAGATCTCCATCTTTTGTTAACCGCCTGTTAAAATGTCCAATATCCTGGTTCTCTATGCCACCCTGGTGTCACTGATACTCCAAATGAGTTTTGAGTTGATGATCTCTTAATTCTAACTTCAGTCACTTTTGGAGTTCAGAAGAACTAATCTATTCTTCTATTGAGTTGACTTGAGTTTTGGCCACCAGTAGCCTTACAATTGGTGCTGTCTTTTTCATGCCAAGAAAGCTGCCTGCTGCTGCTGGAAACAACGCTGATGGGAGCAAAGAGTCTGCTCCCAGGTTTTCAGACATAAATCCTGTACAGCGAGCTGAAGGACGCTGCAACGCTCTTTAGAGTTGAAGGTAGTAGTAGTGTTGTGAATGACTGACTGAGTGAGATAGCTCAAGGGCAGCGGCCTCCAACATTTTTGACCCGGTGTGAAATACCTTCACTGTCGGGGCCAGAAAGTGTGGCTCTCAGCTTCGAGTGACGAACTGATACAAAATCTAAACACGGAAAAAGAGTAGATTGAGAGAGACTGGCAATGAAAGAAAAGGAGAAAGCACGCTGTGCCGATAACCCAGTTTGAATCTAATTGGAAAAGCGGATTGATGGAGGTAGACGGAGAGAGAGCGAGAGAGGAGAAGACACTTGCAGAAAGTGAGCCAGATGCAAGCAACCCACCTGCGGCGACGTCGATCACCCCTCCGCCTCGCCTGGTTCCCTCTGCGTCTCAGATACACTTGTTTCACACAAAGCTAGCAGGCGCAAACAAAGATGGAAATTGGGAACGACAGCATGGGAGCAAGCGACAGAAAGACATATGAGCGTGCGAGGCAATGCAGAGAGGGGGGAAAGACTGGAAACAGACTGGGATCTGCATGGGACCCGAGTGCTGTGGAGAGAGGGATGGATTTGCAGCAGCTCCCACGGGAGAATAGCTTTGCATTAAGAGAGTGCAGTATTTTCATAGACCTTTCCAAAGCCTTCGACACAGTAAACCATAATATATTATTGGAAAAGCTGCATAAATATGGATTCCATGACATTGCATACAAATGGTTAAAAAGTTATGTCGCCAACAGAAGACAGTTTGTTTGTGTTAAAGGTTGTTATTCAAACAAAGATAAACTAATATGTGGGGTTCCACAGTGGTCCATTCCATTCATTATAATTCCTAATTTATATTAATGATTTGATTCAAAAAGCCTTTTTCCGATAATGTTTGCAGATGACTACCCTATATTTCTCTCTCATTCAAATGACTGATTATGGGAGCCAATGCTGGTTTAACTGCCTATGCTACATGGTCCAAATGAAATAAGCTATCTTTGAATATCAAAAAATCTAATTATTATTTTCAGTAGCAAAAAATCGTACTCGAAGGATTTAACTACAATTAAAATTGAATCTCTTGAGATGCATCAAGTGTCATCTACAACATTTTTAGGAATTATTATTGATGAAAGTTTAAGTTGGAGTAAACATATTGACTGTGCTAGTAGAACAATAAACAAATATATTGGAATCATAAAGAGGGTTAAACATCTTGTCTCTGCAAACTGCCTTCTTATTCTTTATTACAGTTTAATTTATCCTTATCCTTCATACTGCAATATAATGTGGGCAAGTACTTTTCCTAAAATGTTGGTCGTCCAGAATCGTTTAGTTAGGATTGCAACCCGATCACAGTCTCACATCTCAGCTGCTCCTTTATTTCACAAACTGCAGATTCTTACTATTTTCATGGATAAGACACTTTTAGGTGAAGGAAATATTCCTGATCATTTCAAGACCTTCTTCAAAGTTAATTCACTCACCCAACTCGTCAATCTTCACATCTTCATCACCTCCTAAATTACTGACTAGCACTGACCATTCTCTATTAGATTTAGAGGAACCAAATTATGGAATGACTTTTCCGAACTAACAAAACAATGTCCCTCTATAAAATGTTTCAAAAAGTGCCTAAAATAAATTCTAATTGCTGTTCTGTTTTGTAAGAGTGTTATGTATTTGTTCATTTCCTTGTTTTATCTGTTATATCTATATTTATAGTTGTTTCACTTAGAATTCCCATTGCTTAGGAAAAACCACAGGGGTCCAACATCCCTGAACACACACAAGCCATGCTTACTTTATATTATTTTGATTTTCTTGTCCATCTTATGCATATTTCATTTTATGTTTGTAAAGGATTTTAATATTATATAGGTGGAGGCTTCACATAATTCCCGTTGGCTTTTTGCCTCTTCCTGCACAGTGATATATATTATATGTATCTCTATTATGTTTGTTTATTTTTTAATTGTATTGCTTGAATTGTGCAAATAAATAAACCTAAAGTATGAAGGTGCCAATACGGAGAAGCTGAAACTGGAAGCCACAGCAAGAAGTCCTTTTTAAATGCGTTCGATACGCCGCCCCACAGGGGCCAGCCAGAGACGCAGCGAGAACAGAGGAGGAGAGGGGCCGAGGACGGATGGGTGGATGGACAGACGGACGGACGGATGGATGGACGGACGGATGGATGGGAACCGACAAAATACCCGTTTCTAGGCCATGAAAGCAACCTATAGGGGGAACCGGAGATGTGTTGTGCTGCTGAGGGCTCGAGTTCGTCTGAGAGCGCAAAGACTCTCCAGGCACATTAAAAAGATAGCAGCACTGCCTTCTGATCTCTCGGGATCGGGGAAAAAATCAATTCGCTTAAGTGTCACTTATTCTTTTTATGGCTGAATCGATATATCGTCCCAGCCCTGACGGGTGTCGCAAATAGACTTCAATAAATCTAAGTAGAAAACATAAAAAAATGTGAAAGGTTCTGAAAGGTTTTTTTTCTAAGTATCCTTCAGTTTCAAAGTAATCCAGGGAAAGTTGTCTGTACATCCATGGGTACAGTGCAAACTAGAACTGCTAAAAGCTAATTAGGCATAGTTTTTATTGGTGTAATTAGGCCCAAAAAAAGGAGGTCACAGCACCTGACGCTGCTACAGCCATTTTGACGAAGCTTTTAGCAGGCTTTTCTTTTTCTCTGTTCATTCTCTAACATGTCAAATAGGTGCTCAACGCAACTCCCGCTTCATGAGGTGTGTGTGATGGCGTCTGTAAGCTGTTTCAAGGCCGTAGTGTGAGAGATGGCACTGCCATGACACTAGAAGAGATGGAGCTAAGCGCCGACATGGTGAGATGCCTTTCAGGAGGCGGAACTCAGCTCCAGTGGGCTCTAGCAATTTAACCAATTTAATCAGTGTGCATCTTTTGTACCCTTCACTAAACCCCGCTACCCACTGGTACCATGGAGCCCACACTGCCACTAACTGCACTCACTGAATAAATACATATTACAACATTTTTGGAAAAACCACAAGAAAGCAAGAGAAGTAGACAGAAGGGTCTATATTCTGCATCTGAAGGATATAGGATGTCAAACTGACAGTGAAAACAGGTTAAAATTATAAAGATAGAAGCTAAAGTTACAGTGTACAAGTTAACCACCACATCACCTGGAGATCCAGACAGAAGACTATGAAATTAAGGAACAACTCTGTTCCTGTGAAGCCGGGAAGTACTTTGTTCACTGTTACGATCATTAAAAAGCAAAAGCAGCATGTGAATGCATTCAGTTTACCCTCAGAAGCTAGAGTAGCATAGAAGTGGAGTCTTACATTGAACCTGATGCATGAACTATACATACAAGTGATGTGAATGGCACATAGTTTATGTGTCATTTATAAATCACTTGCTACCTCAGAAGTCTTAAATATTAAAGAGGGAGTTATCTGCTGGGTGAGTTTGTTGTCTGATTGATATTACTGGACAAAAATCCAGTCAACGCCATAAATAATAAACTATTAAAGAGAATAAAATCAAGCCTGAAAATAGAAACTTTACCGTAATGTAATTTGTACTGAATGTACAGAGTACAAATAATTAATAATTGAGGAAACATGGCGCTCCACAGAGGGCGACGTCGCGGAGCTCTCCGAGTCAACTTATTTATTTGTCTTTTTCTACTCACTACTTTTTTGTGCCGAGCTAAGACACAAAATGCAACGTTTTTCTATGATCGGGCGACCTTGTTACAGCTGAGAGAGCGCAGTCTTCTTGGACTCTTTTCCCCCTACGAGCCACAACTCTACCCAGAGCTAACATGCTATGTTGACTCGACACTAGGTCGGCGCCCTGAGAACAACAGGCCAAAGCGGAGGCGCGGCAGACGGGGAGGAGCTGACCGAAGGTTCTGGCGCTTGGTTAGCATAGGAAGGCTAACATTCCCAATCATACTGTTCGCAAATGTTCATTCTCTGGAAAACAAGGTGGACGAGCTACATGCTCGGATTTCCATGCAGAAGGACATTCAGGATTGCTCCATACTGTGTTTCTGTGAAACCTGGCTGGGGGAGAGAACACCCGACGAGGCAATTACACCAGATGGCTACACGGTCTTCAGAGAGGACCGATGCACTGTGGAAAGCGGAAGGAACGGCCGCACTCGTCAAAAAATCCTGGTGTACCGACAGTAAGATCATATCAACATCTTGCTCTGAACATGTGGAGTATCTGACTTTGAGGCTAAGACCATTTTATTTGCCCAGAGAACTGCAATGTATCATTGTGAGTGTTGTGTATATCCCCCCTCCGCTAAGGAGGAGGCTGCACTGAAGGAGCTACACGACATGATCAGTGAGCATGAAAACACATATCCTGACGCTGCTGTCAATATTCTGGGAGATTTTAATCACTGCAATCTCCGGAAAAATATGCCCAAACTGCATTAGTTTGTGATCTTCCCCACCAGGGGAAATAAAACACTGGACCAATGCTACAGCAACATCAGAAATGCCTTCTCAGCTGAACCAAAACCCCATTTTGGAAAGTCTTACCACATGGCAATCCGGCTCAAACCAGTCTACAACAAAAGGCTCAAGACAAAGCCAGTCCTCGTCAGAACCTTTAACACCTGGACTGATGGGGCACAGGCTAGCCTTCAGGGCTGCTTTGAGGCCACAGATTGGAGCACTTTCAAAGTGGCCACTAACGACATCCACGAATACACAGAGACTGTGAGTGACTATATCAGCTGGTGTACGTCCCTATGTGCACCTCCCAGGACTGTGCGTATGTTCCCCAACCAAAAACCCTGGTTTAATGGGAACATAAAAAATAACACCAGGAAGAGACGGGATGCCTTCAAGTCAGGAGACCAAGAGGAGTATATGAGAGCCCGGTACGAGCTGCCGAAGTCCATCAGAGCAGCAAAGAGGGCTCACTCCCAAAAACTTGAAGGCTACTATCTCAACCATAACACGCGCAGGATGTGGTAGGGGATCCAGTCTGTCACTAACTACAAGAAAACCACAACAACTACAGACCCCCGTGATCCCACCCTTCCAGACAGCCTCAACAACTTTTATGCCAGGTTCGACAGGCTGAATACGGACACACCCTTAAAAGCCCCCTGTGACCCCATGGACTTTGCCTTTCAGGTGACACACACACAGGTCCCGAAGGCCCTGAAGAGGGTAAACCCCTACAAGGCTGTGGGACCTGATGGAGTTCCCCCCAAAGTCCTAAAGGTCTGTGGGGAACAACTAGCCGGAGTGTATGCTGACATCTTCAACCTGTCACTATCTCAGGCTGTAGTTCCCCATACCTTTAAATCCTCCATCATCATACCAGTCCCCAAAAACCCAGACACACCCACTCTAAATGACTTCAGGCCAGTGGCACTCACACCAGTCGCCGTGAAGTGCCTAGAAAAACTGGTCCTCACCCACATCAACCACACGGTCCCGGACAATGTCGACCCCCTCCAGTTTGCCTACCGCCCCAACCGATCAGTGGATGACGCGGTAGCAATAGCTCTACACCACACTCTGCAACACCTGGATAGCCGCAGAACGTATGCCAGGATGCTTTTCCTGGACTATAGTTCTGCCTTTAATACCATCCGCCCGGGCAAACTAATCAAGAAGCTGACAGACCTTGGCGTCCCAACTCCCACCTGCAACTGGATTCTGGACTTTCTGATAGAAAGACCCCAGGTGGTGAGAATGGGAGGACGGGTGTCTACCGAGCTCACAGTCAGCACAGGATCTCCACAGGGCTGCTGCCTTAGCCCCAAACTATTCACCCTTTACACCCATGACTGCACCTCCACCCAGGACAACACCACCCTCATCAAATACGCCGATGACACCACCGTCCTGGGGCTCAACAAGGGGAGCGGGGATGAGTCGGGCTACAGGACCCTGGTGAACAACATCCTGGTCTACGGAGAGGACAACGACCTCATCGTCAACACAAACAAGACCAAGGAAATAATACTGGACTTTAGGAAGAACCCTCCCCCTCTACAGCCTCTCATCATTAAAGGGACTGAGGTGGAGAGGGCTGACGGGTACAGATTCCTGGAAATGCAGGTGACATCTGACCTGAGCTGGACTCTTCACACCACAGCCACAGTGAAAAAGGCCCAGAAAAGGCTTTATTTCATCAGGATGCTCAGGAAAGCTGGTCTGAACCGTCGCCCTCTCACCCAGGCCTATAGAGGACTGATAGAGAGCATCCTCACCGCAGGCATCACTGTGTGGTATGGAACACCACACAGGCAGAGAGGATCATGGGACAACACCTCCTCCATGGACTCTATGTATGTGCATCACTGTGTGGTATGGGAACACCACACAGGCAGAGAGGATCATGGGACAACACCTCCTCCATGGACTCTATGTATTCCACTCTTTGGAACTGACAACCCTCCCACAACGGACTCTGCACCTGTCCTCTCACCCTCCTCTCTGGCCTCCTCTGTTCTGTCAGCCCTCCCTTCAACCGATTCCTTCGCACTCACGCAGCCTAACTTCGCCATTGACACTCTTCTCTCTACGCTGTCGTCCTCTCTTGATTCTCTCTGTCCTCTTACGACTCTAAAGGTCCTCAAGTCCTCTCCGGCTCCGTGGCTGTCCGAACCGGTGCGCGCCGAGAGAGCCACTATGCGAGCAGCGGAAAGGAAATGGCGAAAATCCAAACACGCCAGCGACCTGCTCGCCTATCACTCTCTTCTCTCCTCCTTCTCTGCGTCCATCTCTGCAGCCAAAAGTCTGTTCTACCAATCCAGAATCGAATCCTCTTTATCTAACCCTAAAAAGCTGAATTTTTTCCAACCTCCTTGACCCCCCTGGTCCCCCCCCTCCCTCCACCCTTCTACCAAGCCACTTTGTTGACTACTTTACAAAAAAGATAGACGACATACGCTCCTCATTTACTAATCCATCTTCCATAACTACACCTCCAGTAACTTCACTTTCTTCCCCCTTGCTTTCCTCTTTTATCCCCCTGTCTCCTAATCAAGTTCTTTCCTTGGTAACCTCTGCCCACCCAACCACCTGCCCCCTTGACCCCATCCCTTCTCACCTTCTCCAGTCTATTGCTCCGGACCTTCTTCCCTTTCTCACCCATCTTATTAACACCTCCCTCTCAACTGGCTGTTTCCCCAACTCTCTGAAGGAGGCAAGAGTCAACCCTCTCCTGAAGAAACCCACTCTCGACCCATCTGAAGTCACTAACTACAGACCTGTCTCTCTCCTCCCCTTCCTTTCCAAAACTCTAGAGCGAGCTATCTTTAACCAAGTCTCCTCCTTTCTTCACAGTAACAACCTTCTAGACCCCCACCAGTCTGGATTCAAGGCAGGCCACTCAACAGAGACTGCCCTCCTTGCTGTCTCTGAGCAGCTTCACACTGCTAGAGCAGCCTCTCTCTCCTCTGTCCTCATCCTTCTAGACCTTTCCGCTGCCTTTGACACAGTGAACCACCAGATCCTCATGTCCTCCCTCCAGGACCTGGTATCTCAGGCTCTGCTCTCACTCTTCTCATCCTACCTCACCGTCCGCTCTTACCGGGTAACCTGGAGAGGATCTGTGTCTGAGCCTTGTCCTCTGACTACTGGGGTCCCTCAGGGCTCAGTCCTCGGTCCTATTCTCTTCTCTCTGTACACCAACTCTCTCGGCTCTGTCATTCGCTCGCATGGCTTCACCTACCACAGCTATGCTGACGACACCGTTTCTTGTTTATCTTCCCATTTGAGAAATTATAATACATCCAGCTATCCATTATCTATAACCTCTTATTCTTAGAAGATCATAGGGGTTGGTTCCGATCCAGGCGAGGATGTCGGCTCACATGGCTGAGTTTATGGTCTCAATCTCAGGTTTCAAGTCTTCTTCAATACAGCATGATGTTCATTTAGTAAACGATATTCCATTTTGAGTCAGACCATAAAGCAAAGTATGGGGCAGGGCTACCGTGTGATTTCGATGACTAAGTTCACTTCTCACATACAGTTAATGTATAAAAGCTAGTGTAATGATATGGTGTGTGTACTTAACTGACACCTTGCTCATTTCATTTTGAGTACTTTCGGCCTTGACCTTTCAAATAACTCTTACTAAACACACTGGATGCAGGACGCTAGCCCATGAACCAAACTGAGGCAGGGATTATTATTTACTCAGTAGAATACAAACGCATTTTGTTAGACACAGGCTTGCACCAAAAAGTGACACGATATTGGTCAACATATTTCTTGAAATATTTATACATGAGCGCTCCACTTTTGGATAGCGCGGACGAGACGGTAGATGGGAATTTCACACTTTGCTGCTTGCCAAAAATCCAGCCAAAATAAGAGGCACGTTAACTCAGCAGATTGGACAGGGGAAAAGGAGATGTGTATACAACTCTGGTCATCTGGACATGGCTTTCCTCCTCTATCAGCTCAAGCTGTTTACTGACATTCATTCAGCCTTTGACTGTGCCAACTCACAAACACCATCGAAAACCCGAAAATAGAAAAAGACTGGAACAATTCTTTTTTCCTGTTTTCTTTTCCTCCCCACCTTCTCTAATCCGCTTGTCAAATGGTATTTCTCCCGTGGGTGGTAAAAAACAAAAACAACAAACAATTATTTTTTTACTATCAGATGCTCAAATGCCACTCAGATAGCATTATCTGCAGCAAACTGTGAGTCACCTCCCAGTCTTCTTGTGTGGATCCGTATCTCCCTGGTGGACCACTAGATCTATGCTGAGTGTTATAAACAACCCATCATATTGTTTGTCTGTCACATTCCCATCTTGTAATTCCATATTCACGGCTAAAGTTATGCAGCAGACAGTCTCACACTAGCTAATCCTCTTATCGTGCAAACCTTGAGACTCGTACGTTGGCTCGCCCAAACCCCCACGGGAGGAATGTTGGCCACGTACCATTAGGACCCATGTTTATGTTCACTAACTATAGCTATAACTTCCCTAGACACATCAATATCACACCGCCGTGCTCCCATCGTAATATCAGGCAGTCCGGTGGGAACCTTTAGCTCATCCTCTGGCTGAAGAACAAAAGGTGCTGAACAGCCATTGCACTTCACTGTAGCCTTGTGGAAGAGTTTCTGTGTAGTTACACATTCTACATTGTTAATATTGCTAATAATATGCTATATATACATTTTCTGATAGCGGATAGTTTGCTTTTATTTGCCCAGGTTTTAAGATTCGCCTGAAAATATGTTGGCATTGTACATTTCTGCAAACCTTTCATGTTTCTCAACAAAAACTGTTTCATAAATTTGTTTCATATCAACCTAGTATCCAGCTCGTAGAAATGCACAATGCCCCTGTGGTTAACGTTGTAAAATGATTGGTTAGATTTAGGCAATGAAACTACATGGAAAATTAGGTCATGGTGTTAAGATAGTAACGTGACGTAAATAATGTCAGGATCTGTAGTTTGTTTTGTGTTTCCTTATTTTGAAGTCCTCTGCCATGTCCCTGATTGTTTCCTCCTGTGTCCAATCACCTGCACCAGCCCTGTGTATTAAACCCTTTGTCAGGTCGTCTTGTTTGATCGTTGTAGATCACAGGTGTGAGTCGGTCTCTGGTTTCCCTACTTGTCGGCGTTTGGGTCCTGTTCTTGTGGCTACTCCCGTGACAAATAAGTAACCACCTAAAAAAAATAACGTTAACTGACTTATTAACGTTAAGTGAAGCAACAAGCAAACAATTCTTAGAAGAAAAAAGAATAAAGTCAAGGTTGACTTTTGGCTTCACAGTGTCGCAGGTTTGTTGGATGCATTCAGGCACAGAATGAAAAAGAAAGTCAGACCGGCAATTGGAAAAACTAAAGCCATGTGGTGGTTTTGGTATGTGGAAGATTGTCGTTCATTAACACAAACGTGTACTTTAATTGTAGATCCGTTATGGGTTGTGGATGTCGACTCCGTTATGAAAGGGCACACTATACTTCCAGCATTGGATCTTGGCATTGGATGTAAATTGTGCAGCATTTTCTCACTCCCAGTCTGTCAGATACTGGTGCTTGGTCAGTGGTCGGTTTCAAACCATGACAAAAAAACTAAGGTAAACTAAGTCAATGTTGATTTGGTTTCACGCAGGACACGGACGGCGGTCTCCTGGGTTTAAGTGCAAAAAGATTGTCCAATATCTCAAAATCTGTGGTGTCAATCAATTATACTGTACATAGGAAGGGGACGTAGTTGTCTTGAAGTTTGGTTTGTGGACTAAGCCTTCTGACTATTTTGAAGAATTCAAGTTTAAGAAACTCCTGCATTGGCTTACATTTTTAGTGAGGAAGATTACAATTTTTCTAATATCATAAACAGAATGAACATGTAAAACAAGTGAAATGAGAAACTGAAGTGATACATAAATCAAGTATAGAGACACTGCTCACGGCACACTGGAAATAAGCCTCCCTCCTCGTGTACATTATTTTTCGAAGAACGTGGACGAGGCTCTGTGGTGATTAGCAGTGGAGACCTGGGCTTTATTTTCTACCCAGTAATCACCACCCACTGGTGTCATTACAGGAGATAAACGGCTCCTCACTGTTTGTACCTGTTTATTTGCTCTCAATCCCCCACTGCTTCTCACTCTCAGAATGTTCTGCTTTTCAATCTAACTACCTCTTTGTCTGTGTTTCTCCCACCCTCTTCCCTGCATTCTACCTCCCACACCAATGTAAAGCTCTTTTCTGCGCCTCCCTAAAAAACGTTGACAGACACGTTTCTGAAATGGCTTTTCCCTGTGAAAAGTCCCACTGGCCAGCCAATCGCTCAGAGTTACTAAAAGGACTAAGAAATCCCCCGCTAGTAGCTCCACGACACATTTTTTCGTAACACATCTCGCATAGAAGCTGCTCCCTGGGGAGAATTCAGTGGGAATACATGACACCAGAGTGAAATTCCATGTAGCCTAAGTGGAGATAAAGATTGTTTATCCATCTAGTAAAAGGCCTGACTCCGTCCTCAGGGGTCACCAAGGTCCTCACAGAAGACTGTGTGGTACCTGTTTGACTTTTCAAAATATGGAAACATTTTATTTCATTGTTTTTTTCTTTTTACAAAGATGCTTAATCAAAAGATATTTTGTATGTTTATGAGCCATCTCTGTTTACAGCAAGTTGTGTCCAAGCTAAAAACAAGTAATTGGATGCCTTCCAAGTAAAATAAGAGCATTGAGCATATCTTTGCCATTCGATCATTCTCACTAGCATTTTTGGTCTGTAATTAGGATGCTCACACACTAACCCTAAGATGGTGCTTACATTACCACTGTGACAAATGGGATGTTTACCGATGTATTTTATGTAGCAATAAGAAACTGTTTAAATATGTTAAACTTGTGTTAACCCCAGAGCTTTATATCTGGCATCTAATCAAAAACAACATTGAATTTGAGACGAGGGAACAGTAAGTGCTAAAATGAGGACTCATTTCTGGGCTTTAGGACTCTTTCCTGCAGAACTAGAACTACAGAAAATAAAACTGGGAACATTATTTTCACATGAAATTCACCTCGAAAATCTCTAGATTTGCTGTGTGACTGCTCTCAACCTGTTAACACGGGTGTCAAAATAAAATAAAAAGATTTCACCAGGTTTTGCTGACGTTTGCAGTTCATGTAACAACAGCGACCGCACCAAAGTTGTTTTAGCTCCTGCGTTGCCTCGTGACTCTTCTGTGGAAAACCTCCAGATGAAGTTAATTGCTTTTAGTGTTGCTCCAGAAAGAGGGAAAAAACGAGTCAAAGACAAGGGGCTGGAAACTGCTGACACAGGCTGATATGGTTAATAGTTAGCTTTGAGACCGAAATCCTCCTCGCCTCATTATCATTACCATTTTTCTCTCAAAAAGCCCCGGTTTTATGAGAGCATTTCCTAAATTAAATATTAGTTCACAGTAGATGAAATGGCTGAGGAGATTGGGTTGGGGGGACCATGGAGTAGAAGTAACGCTGAGTTTTACGGTTGATCCAGTAAGACATGACCTCATCACAGACACTGTTACAATTCTGCCCTTTACAGGCAATACAAATCAGATATTGTCATCTTTCTTTGTGATTGTAACGGACTTTGTGTTGGTATTTTCTCATTAAAAAGATCCATGTGATGCCCCGACTGAGAATATCCAACTCCATCGAATCACTCGAAGCTAATTCAATCCGTGTCAAATCATTTTCAGGATGTGGCTGATGCATCCCTGGTGATGCAGTGAAATAATCAGGTTTAGACAACAGGAAAAAGAAAACACACATGAATCATCCAGTTTTCTCATTACTGAGGACTCTGCTCTCTCCTGAACTGATCAGCCTGCTGAGGAGAGCACCTCATACAGACTCGTCTTACCTCTGGAGCTTTAGTAGGAGAAGCACTCGACTAGTGAAGAACCTGCCTCTGTGGATCACAGTGTAAAGATGAACTAAACAGGAACCAGAGAAGTCTCAAACTAGTGATGTCATCGAGTACAACGTCTGGAGTTTCTCCATCGTCAATGAACAGGAGATTGACTTTGTCTATTTATCAGCCCAAATTAGCTTTAAACTATTGTAGCGTTCTCAGTGGTGAAAAATAAAATATACACAAAGTTCCCGTGGCTGCTCAGTTTCTTCATTTCGTCAATGGAGAAGCTGCTCGATCAAACTTGATGACATCACAAATGTCTAGTTTTTGGATTTGGGAGAGAGTTCATATAAACTAGTATTTAAGGCTGACCCCAATGCTTCAAAGCATCAACCGTTACCATGGTATATGACGTCCAAATCATGTCCCCCAAATATATAGCCCATGAAACAAAGAATAGCAATAACACATTATTCATTATTTATCAGCATTATATATTATATTATTCTCCGATGGACAGCAGTGTTGAGAAGGTGTGATTGTGCTGCGCTGTCCTGAGCACTGAAATCAGTTCAGGAGTTTGATAGACAGTCTGAACAAAGCCAGGTCTATTTATTTATACATTTGGTTATTTGCCTACCTATGTGTATGTGTGTGTACAATTTTTTGTTTGTAATTCTGTAATTTATTTGATGTGATTTTAAACACAATTTGTAGCCATTTTTGTTTCAATGGAAAAAGAAAATCCTCGAAATACGATCTTAGTCGAAAATAATGGAAAAGTAAAGCACAATAAGATAATGAAAAATAAATTTAAAATCAGCCGCTCGCTGCCAGAGGCCCAGCTGGCATCTGAGCAGAAGGTGAACGGAAAATAATGGGATCAGAATCATTCCAAAATCCAACTTACTTACTTCCTGTAATTGTGCTGATGCCACATTATTCTCACAGTAAATAAATGAAAATGAATTAACTCGTACTGGCTCACGAGCACCGAGTCTACTGTCTGACTCTGAGCATCGATGTAGGATTTAAAGGAATCTATTAGCAGAAATGGAATAACATATTCAGAACTATTCAATTCAGTTTATTTTGTATAGCCTAATATCACAAATTACAAATTTGCCTCAGAGGTCTTTACAATCTGTACAAATACAAACTATCTATTCTTTTGTGTATGATCACCTGAAAATCGTGTTTCTTCGTTAGCTTAGCATTAGCCATTCATATCTACATAGTACTCTACAGTCAGCCATGCTGCACTGTCATGTTTCTTCTGTAGCGTTTCAGGGAGAGATGGAGTGGGGTGAGTAAGATGCAATCTGCAACCTCACCGCTACTTCCCACTAAATCCTACACAAACTTTGTTTTTCCAATTTGCCCAATTATGTTTTGTGGTTGCAGGAGTTTAGATGACCCATATGTCTTAGTTTGAAGTTCGAAACATTGCTGCTGAAAGCCGTTGAAAAGAAGCAGACTCATTCTCTCATTAGCAGCTCTCCCTGGTGCCTGCAGAAGCTCATTATTGGTCCTCAGGGTATTGATTATGGAACAGGTTCAACATCAGATCACGAGATGAGATACCAAGGCCTGCATTGCTGGTTCTCTGTGGTCCAGCAACATGGCGGGCAGACAGGAGCTCAATGGACAAAATTATGGACGCTGAAACACTGGATAAAGCAGTTAAAAAACATCACAGTGAATTAGCTTCTTTTTTTACTTAATTACTGAATTTGATGCACATGGTTTTGACAAAATGCTGTAGAAAGGTAGCAACAGCTACTAGAGAACATTACCAAGACTTGATGCAAGTTTGTGCTTATTTTTGAAAGGCTGCACGCAATATAACAAAATCAGGCTCCAACTAATGCGTTTCTGTCCAGACCACCAGTGACCAAAACAATCAGTGTCGGGTGAAACCAATGACAAAGTGTCTTAAAATGTGCATTCTAATAATAATAATAATGCATTCAATTTGTAAGGCGCTCTTCATCCAAGAATCTCAGAGTGCCACAGAGCCAGTACATAGTTAAAACTAACAATAATAAAAAAAAATTAAAAAAAGAATAGTTGATAAAACTCAACTCAAAAACGCCTTCCTGAATAAAAAGGTTTTTAGGCCAGTCTTAAAGAGTCCAGGGTCTGTGTTGCCCTCAGGTGGTCAGGGAGACTGTTCCATAAACAAAAGGTCTTAAAGAGTCCAGGGTCTGTGTTGCCCTCAGGTGGTCAGGGAGACTGTTCCATAAACAAAAGGTCTTAAAGAGTCCAGGGTCTGTGTTGCCCTCAGGTGGTCAGGGAGACTGTTCCATAAACAAAAGGTCTTAAAGAGTCCAGGGTCTGTGTTGCCCTCAGGTGGTCAGGGAGACTGTTCCATAAGCAAAAGGTCCTAAAGAGTCCAGGGTCTGTGTTGCCCTCAGGTGGTCAGGGAGACTGTTCCATAAGCAAAAGGTCTTAAAGAGTCCAGGGTCTGTGTTGCCCTCAGGTGGTCAGGGAGACTGTTCTATAAACAAAAGGTCTTAAAGAGTCCAGTGTCTGTGTTGCCCTCAGGTGGTCAGGGAGACTGTTCCATAAGCAAAAGGTCCTAAAGAGTCCAGTGTCTGTGTTGCCCTCAGGTGGTCAGGGAGACTGTTCCATAAGCAAAAGGTCTTAAAGAGTCCAGTGTCTGTGTTGCCCTCAGGTGGTCAGGGAGACTGTTCCATAAGCAAAAGGTCTTAAAGAGTCCAGGGTCTGTGTTGCCCTCAGGTGGTCAGGGAGACTGTTCCATAAGCAAAAGGTCTTAAAGAGTCCAGTGTCTGTGTTGCCCTCAGGTGGTCAGGGAGACTGGTCCATAAGCAAAAGGTCTTAAAGAGTCCAGGGTCTGTGTTGCCCTCAGGTGGTCAGGGAGACTGTTCCATAAGCAAAAGGTCCTAAAGAGTCCAGTGTCTGTGTTGTCCTCAGGTGGTCAGGGAGACTGTTCCATAAGCAAAAGGTCTTAAAGAGTCCAGTGTCTGTGTTGCCCTCAGGTGGTCAGGGAGACTGTTCCTTAAGCAAAAGGTCTTAAAGAGTCCAGGGTCTGTGTTGCCCTCAGGTGGTCAGGGAGACTGTTCCATAAGCAAAAGGTCCTAAAGAGTCCAGTGTCTGTGTTGCCCTCAGGTGGTCAGGGAGACTGTTCCATAAGCAAAAGGTCTTAAAGAGTCCAGTGTCTGTGTTGCCCTCAGGTGGTCAGGGAGACTGTTCCATAAGCAAAAGGTCTTAAAGAGTCCAGGGTCTGTGTTGCCCTCAGGTGGTCAGGGAGACTGTTCCATAAGCAAAAGGTCTTAAAGAGTCCAGTGTCTGTGTTGCCCTCAGGTGGTCAGGGAGACTGTTCCATAAGCAAAAGGTCTTAAAGAGTCCAGGGTCTGTGTTGCCCTCAGGTGGTCAGGGAGACTGTTCCATAAGTGAGGCGCTGCTGAGCAAAAGGCTGGTCCCCCATGGGGCGGAGCTTTGTGTTGGGGACCCGGAGGAGCGAGCGGTTCGTAGATCTGAGGGTGTGGGTGGAGGTTTGGGGAGTAATGAGTTCTTGTAGGTAGGGAGGTGCATGTCCATTTATGCATTTATGGGTGAGGAGTAGGACTTTGTAGTCAATCCGGGTTGAGACAAGGAGCCAGTGGAGTGAGTGGAGAACGGGTGTTATGAGCTCATATTTCCAGACTCTCATCAGGATCCTGGCAGCGCTGTTTTGAATGTATTCCAGTTTCTGGATGTTCTTGCCAGTGATCCCAGTGAAGAGTGAATTACAGTAGTCCAGTCTAGAGGAGACGAATGCGTGGAAGAGCTTCTCTGCATCTGACAGGGTTAAAGTGAGGCGGAGTTTGGAGATGTTTTTGAGATGATAAAAGGAGGTTTTGCACAGGTGTTTTATCTGGTCCTTAAAGGTCAGGTCAAACCTAACTCCCGGATTAGTGACTGTGGAGGAGAGGGGTGTGACCTGACCATCAAAGATGAGGTGAGTTATATATCCGAGACTGCACTGATCTTTCCTTATTCAAATCGCAAATCAAAACCCACCCGTTCAGAACTGCTTTTAATGTGTGATTGTTTGTTTTTGTTTTCTTATCAGGGTCCGAGCGACTCAGAAAGACCCTATTTATTTGTTTTATATGTTTTACCTGTATTTTAGCTATTCTTATTTATTTATTTTGAGCTTTTAGGATGTTTTAATTATGTGAAGTGTCTTTGAGTATTATGAAAAGCGCTATATAAATTAAATGCATTATTATTATTATTTAGATATTGAGGATGACTGAACCTGGTGTGGAGTGCCAACAAGGCGGGCTTCAGTTTTGCTACTGTTTAGCTGGAGAAAGTTGTTGCTCATCCATGTCTTCAGGTGGTGAGACATGACATGGCTGCAGAGGGGCTTGGGGCAGTTTTTATGTAAAGCTGCGTGTCGTCAGCATAACAGTGGAAGGACATCCTATGTCTGCTGATGACACGACCGAGGGGGAGCATGTAAATAATGAAGAGGATGGGGCCGAGGACCGACCCTTGTGGAACACCACAGGAGACAGGGAGCAGTCTGGATTTGCATCTTCCCAGTGAAACACATTCAGTTCTGCCAGAAAGGTACGACTGAAACCACTTGAGTGCAGAGTCTGATAGTCCAACAGTGGTGTAGAGGCGATCTAGGAGGAGAGTGTGATCCACTGTGTCAAACGCAGCAGTCAGGTCCAGGAGGATGAGGAGTCAGGGTGATCCTGCATTTGCTGTCATCAGCAGGTCATTCGTCACCCTGAGTAATGCTGTTTCAGTGCTGTGGCCTCAACGAAATCCTCAATTTTTCAAACAAGTTGTTATGTTTGAGCTGGTTCTGAAGTTGAGAGGCGACTACCTTCTTTAACACCTTGGACAGGAAGGCAAGGTTGGAGATCGGCCTGTAATTGGCAAGAACCTCCGGGTCCAGGGTGGGCTTCTTGAGAAGGGGACGGATGACAGCAACCTTGAGAATAGGTGGGACATAGCCACACTGAAGGGAAAGGTTAACAACCTTGGTGATGAGAGGACTGAGAGTGGGGATATGTGACTGGAGCAGAGCAGTGGGAATGGGGTCCAGGGTACAGGTACAGGATTTAATTTTTTTGAGGATTTCCTCAACATGGCTCTCCTGAACCTCAGCGAGATGTAGAGTAGACAGCACACTCGTAGATAAGGTGTTGGTGTCAGAGGGAAGCAGAGATGGAGAGCTGGACATCAGAGAGCGAATGTTGTTGACCTTTGATCTGAAAAAGTCAATGAAGCTGTTGCATTGCTCCTCTGTAGCCTCAGTTGAAGAGAATGGCTGTGGCTTCAGGAGATGGCTTATGATTGAAAAAAGCTGTTTGGAGTTGCCAGGGTTTTTATTGATTAACCCGGAATAGAACTGTGAGCGAGCATCTTTAAGGGAGTTGGAGTAGGCCCTTTGATGCTCACGGTAGGCCAGCAGGGGGCGATTCCTACAATTGCAAAAACATTGATTGTATGGAATTTTATGAGAAAATGACTACGTCAGTAAACATTGTAAACATGAGTTTATGGTCTCAATACACACACTTCTATACATTACACACAGAAGTATATCAAGATGTCACTTCCTTGCAATTCCAAAGCACTGAATGTCAAATGACCACACCTCTGTGCCAATTGATTAAACACAGCAGTCAGGTGCGCAAACACAAGAGTGCTTAATTGTAGACACACCAATCAGGTTTAACCACAATGAAATGCAGCAGGTGAGTTCTATCTTCAACCAAAATGGAAGGAAGGAGAAGAGTGAGGGTGAGAGGGGGAATCCACGGAGGAGGAGGAGGAGGAGGAAGAACCTGAGGCCGTGCCAGAGGTGGAGGTAGAGGAAGACCAAAGAAGAAGAGTATCACATTTAACCAATTTGCGCAACTCTTGTGGACCATGTTGTGAACCATGGATTGATGCTGAGCGAGGCTGGACTCAGCTGATACACAGTGGCACCTGTCATTAGGACATTTAGACAAGAAAACAGGTACAAAATAATCTGTTTACAGCTGCTTATTGTATGCACCATATCGGCACTTTTGATACCCCTTGGTGTAACATTATCAGTAAATTACATATATTTTGTTCTACATAGGATTGAGGGTCGAGAACGACAAGGAGGAAGGGCGCCCATTTTTACACAACATCAAGAGAGAGAGATTGTAAACATGGTTTTGGCCAATAATGCCATAAGACTCCAAAAAATCCAAGCCAACATTATTGGAGACCATGCCATCTTCCATAATGTGAATCAGGTCTCTCTGTCCACACTAGCACCTGATGATGAACAAACATCAGGTGCAGATGAAACCGATGTATCGAGTGCCTTTTGAACGGAACTCGGAGAGGTGAAACCGCTGCGGCATGAGTATGTGGAGGTATGTATTGTTCACTTTAGCACTCTGATGTTCCATACCGCACACATAACCTTTTTACATGTAAATGTACTGTATACTAAATCTATGCTGAACTACACACTCTTGTCTTTCACTGTATTTCAGAGAGTTTTACAAATGGATGCTGAGGAAATATATATTGATGAGGCAGGATTCAACCTCTCAAAAGTAAGAAGGAGAGGCAGAAACATAATTAGCCAAAGGGCTATAATCAGTGTCCCGGGGCAACGTGTAACCAGGATCAAATTTAACCAATAAATTGGTTAAATTTGTTCCTCCTCTTCTTCTTTGAGCTTCACCTCCTCCTGCTTCAGGTCTTCCTCTGCACCTCGTCCTCCACCTCTAGCTCTTCTTCTTCTTCTTCTCCTCCCAGAATGGGGTCCTCCTCCGTCATGCCAATATGGGTCCATACAATACACCTCACATTTTTGGACAGGTTATACAACATCACAGCCATTAACAACACGCACCAGATGCAATCCATTGTTATCTGGGACAATGTATCATTCCACCGCTCTGCTCTGGTCCAGAAGTGGTTTCAGCACCATCCGCATTTTGCAATCCTATACCTGCCACCATACTCTCCATTGCTGAACCCAATTGAGGAGTTGTTCTCGGCATGGCGGTGGAGGGTTTATGATCTCCACCCCCAGGCTCAGGTACCCCTCATTCAGACCATGGAGGAGGCCGCAGCCATACAAGGATGGATTCGGCATTAAAGAAGATTCTTCCCTCACTGTCTTACAAATGAGGATGTTGTCTGTGATGTCGATGAAATGTTCTGGCCAGATCCAGCTAGGCGACGAGATAACGTGTAGTGTTTTCTGTACTGCGTTTTAAGCTTCTTTTTTTTTGTACTGGATACAATGTTCTGTTTGTCTGCATGAAAACTGGGACATTTTTGTTGTGAATCTCCATCTTGACTAATTTGAGTATATCGAGCAGCATTGGTCTAATGTATACTGTTCAAGTGTGTGTAGTGTTTTGCAAATCACTGTATATTGTTTAGCAAACAGTGTGAGCAGACATTGTGCTAATAGTGGTGCAATGTGGGCGATGTTTTGCACTTTCTTTGTACTTCACTTCCACGACTCTGATCACTGAGAAGTAGAATTGCTAAAAGTGTGTTAGGCTTTCAACAGCAGTGTGTAACTGGTCCAAACCGAACTAAGTCATATACAACGTGTGTGTTTCATATGGTAACAAAATATGGTTTTGATAAATTAGTGTATAGTTTTTACAAGAGTTTAATTTTGCAAAAGATCTGAGGTGTTTTGCTAATTGGGTTTGTGGGTGTGCTAATTGTGTGTACTGTTTTGAAAAACAAAACCATCAAAATCGTGCTTATGCAATCGAGAAAAACTGTAAACCGGCAGTCCACAAACCGATGTATGACGTTACGATGACCATGTCCACTTTTTATATGCAGTGTATGGGCGTGACACAAAGGCAACTGTTTGTTTTAAAAAAAACAATGGCGGCTCCTGAAGAGGTTAGGTGAGATGCTGCAGTAGCATCAGTTTGTATCTGAAAGAAGTGCAAAGAACGTTGCTGAAGGCTTTTCTTCATGGAAAAGATGCGTTTGCTCCTCTGCTGACGGGCTGCGGCAACACTTTGATTGACACATGGTTAATTTAATCACCTGCAAAGTCTTTTTTTGAAAGTCCCAAACAGTTTTCAATTATTCTTAGATGGTTTGTGTGACGAACCATCTGGCGCTTCGGGATAAGGTTATGCACAATTGTCTCAAATCAAGTTTGACAGGACTTTGAGTGAGCTTTTGTGTTACATTAGATCACCTTACTGATTTGAAAATGGAGCAATTGTCTTGCTTGCATAAAAAACGTTTTTTTAGAAGATATTTCTGCAGCTTTGCCCGGCAGTTATCGTGTACCCCATTTGCGCCTTATGTCAAATAATAATCTGATATTTTAAAAGGAAAGCTAAATAAAACCCAGAAAGCCAGAAATTGAACACTTATTGAAATCTTAACAGGTGGTATGACAGCAAATCCTGCAATAATACTGCATAATGTAATACATTTTAACTTTATTTATTAATTATATCTTTTATTGCCCAAAAAAGTCACTATATTCCTTTCCCAGAAAAAGTAATGCAGTGCCCTCTCGGGAGGCCTTCCAGTAGAAAAAAACAAGATGCCCCCTGAAAAAGGGAGAAAATGCAAAAATAAGTCTGATTTCATAGAGGTCTATGAGAAAACGACTCTACTTCTCTCTTGATGTATTCCCTCAGTAAACATTGTAAATATGAGTTTATGGTTTCAATCTCTAGTTTCACGTCTTCTTCAAGGCATTGATTTGGTGAAGTACTATTTACTGGCGGTCACAGCAAATGCATGTAATAGGTCTCACAATGCTGGGGGCAGCAACTCAAACTATTGTCAATTCAATGAAGAAATAGGGTAATAATTGGCATCAACGTGGTCCAATGTTGTGCTGCACCCGGCACAAGTTTGCATCTAAGAGAAGTGAAGTAGTTGGTTACTTTGCTGTCGCCTGTCCCTCATATCTAAGAGCTCATTAACATCACACCCTGCAATATTTTACATTGGTCTGCTGCCAACAAATGTTTGGCCAGTTAAATGGTTTTAATGGGAAGCTGCAGCAGTTGGAAGATTTGCAGTAGCAGGAACTTAATACAGATTTTTTTTCCCCCATTAAAATCACCCAGTTTATAATACTGCAGCTATATAAATATTGCTATACTTTCTCAATCAGCATTGTGATCCATGAACCGTGTGTTTCTGAGTCCTGATTCAAAAGTTTTGCGGGTGAGGCTACTTTTAGATCAGAGCAGGGGAGGCTGTTGGCATGGCAACTAAATGTTGCTTCATTAAGTTTAGCCCAGACTTTGGGCATTACTGGCCTCCCACTCCCACTTGACTTGAGTGGCCTGGCGGCAGTGTAGTCCTTCAACATGTCTGTAATGTATTTTGCTCCCACTCCATGTCTTGACAAGTCGCATTGCCATATATTCAATTCTACGGCTTACAGGAAGCCAGTGTAAAGACTTAAGAATCGGGGTGATGTGGTCTGATCTTTTGGTCTTCGTGAAAGCTCCAGAAGCTGCATTTTGAATTAGCCTTTTGTCAAAGACCATTGCAGTAGACTACACTGTAAAAAAAAATCCTAATTTAACGGAAAATAACTCTCTTTTTTTACACTAGTTTCTCTGTTTTTAAAAATTATATGTAAAACTATGTAAAATTAAAGAAATTATCTGTAAATTAACAACCCAACTGTTAATTTAAGTATTATCCTAATAATAACAAATAACATTTTTTTCTCTTTTTTTTTACAGAAAAAGTACTGTGTTATTTATACTGTATTTTTACTGTTTTCTTAAATGACATACAAATTCATGTAAAATAACAATAATTACATGTAATTAAATATCTAGCTCATTATTTAACGGTTTATGTCCATACTAACAATTTAACGATTTTCTTTGTTATTTTAAGGTAAATAAGTGTAGTTTTATATTAATGTGTGCTTTTACATTAAAACTCTGTAATTCTGGATCTTAATTTAGCTAACGTTTTTCATTACATCAAACATAATGCAGTCTTTTTTTAAAGAGTACAAAGTAGAAGCAAGAATGATTGTAAGTCGCTTTGGATAAAAGCGTCAGTTAAATGGTATAACATGCTTGAAAGTTTGAACCTCAAAAGAGCAGTGCAGCAGAAACGTTTGCCATATGGGATTTAGTGGCAAGGCATAACGAAGAATAACACAAAAGACAGTGAAGCGTCAAACACCCTTTATTTTTAGTTGAAGTATGAAAAGGCACATTACAAAATTGCCTTCATATAAAATCTGAATACTGTTAACACTCATGGCTGGAGGGGTCCAGGGAGACGCTCTTCCTAAAACGTTTTCAAACATCAGATATCTGTAAGAAAAAGAATAAGTACATGAGTTTGATTAAAGACTTAGCTCTTGAGTCACCTGATGGACTGTAATCCCAAAAAATTTAAAATAAAACTATGTGCTTCATGACACTTAATCTTGTTGATTCTCACCTGACTATACATTGCTTGTGTTGCATTAAGATCTCATATGTACCTCACTTTAGATAAAAGCATCTGCCAAATGCCACATTGTAAGGTAGCCCTGCCCTAAAGCATAACCTGCTTTATCTTCTATTTTATTCTAAATGGGAACATCATTTACAAATTAATGTTGGGTTGCATTGAAGACTTGAAACTATAGCAACTGAGACCATAAACTAATTAGGAAAATGATTACTTAAATGATTAATAAATCAAGTGAGAAGTAGGGTCATTTTCTCATAGACTTCTATACATCAGACTTTATTTTTAACCAGTGGATTCGATTTTGTCAGCAGATGACAGGGACAGTAGTGGTAGCTTATTTGTTTAACTTTAGAGGTAAGACTGATTTTTGGATTGGAGAACTCGATTTCTGTTAGACACGTTAAACAAGAAAATTAATTATACAACATTTTGTGTGTTATTCTTGAACAGATTTAATGTGATTTTTTCCACTTAAATTAAAGCAGACAATGACCACTTATAGTGACTTATAACCAGCTTGTAATGTATTATATCTGCCTAAACCTCAGGAATTTCATTACTTTACTTAAAGCACCCAAGGACTACTTTTAGTGACATTGCATTATAATAGTGATTATAATGTATTATAAAATGATAATATATTAAAACTAGGAGAATTATAATATACTATGATTGTTGCAAAAGAATGTCAGTGAGTGACCAGCAATATATTCTATATATATATATATAAATAAATATATAAAGTATTATGATACTTGACCTTATAAGTCATTATAAAATACTTTCTAATGTGTTATGATTATTCTAAAGCATCATTAATATTGTTGAGTGCTTATAACTATAATTTTGCAGTGCTTTAAGCAGATTATAATGCATTAAAGCCTCAAGCTAAGGTTGCATGTAAGATGTGAAATATCAATGGCTGTGGTGGACCAACTGTCTTGGTCGTCGAAGGCAAGCCTGTTATGAAGAGTAGCCCGTGGTTTAATATCGTCACCTGTAGCCAGTGGGGAAAAAATAGAGCCCATGCAGTTGTAGACATCTGTATAAACTTGAAATGCAGCAAAAACATTGGCACAATGAGAAATGCATAATTATTACATTTAAAAAATCATTGATAAACGATAATCTAAGAGGTTTAACATTACTTTAAACTACTAACACTTGGTGCACATGATCACTTAAGGGACACATAAGTGGTATTTAGCTAACGGGTTAACTGTAGCCAGTGGGAAAAAATAGAGCACATGCTGTTGTTGTCATCTGTATGAACTTGAAATACAGCAAACAATTCTACACAA
Source organism: Cyclopterus lumpus (assembly GCF_009769545.1). Classification (NCBI taxonomy): domain Eukaryota; kingdom Metazoa; phylum Chordata; class Actinopteri; order Perciformes; family Cyclopteridae; genus Cyclopterus; species Cyclopterus lumpus. The sequence continues at coordinate 21,810,076 of NC_046989.1, forward strand.
CAAGAAATGCCTAATACGTTAAAAAAGTCATTGATAAACCATAATCTAAGACAACACTTGGTGCACATGGTCACTTAAGCAGTACTTAGCTAACAAGCTTTATGAAGCCACCTTCAATAAACATTTCTAGTCTTATAAGCACTGTAGTTAGACCAACCATTATTTCTTACCTTATTCTCCACTTCCGAAAGTACCAAAATAAATTCTGCCGTAGTGGCAGCCCACCTTGGACGTCCTTAGGCCGGCTAAAGAGGGTGACCTTTGCCCTTGTGATGGAGGCCCAGTGCTGCATAAGTGCATGCGGTCTTGGGCATGCATAATCCGGCCAAAGACTGTGCATCTAGCCATGGGGAATTGAGGGCAATAGTGGTAACACTTTATCCGAGAAACAGCGTTATTGGCCGGCTTTAATTCAGCCCGGACGCGGAGCTCCAGAAGCGGTGAATGTACCTCCGTTTGCGGGCTGAAGTCAGCCTGTTTAGCCCACTGATGGACCTCGGTTCGCGGATGCCGTTTCGACACAAATTGGCAGAGATACCTAGGTTATATTCAGCCAATTTAGCCCGGAGATGACGCTGACTTAGTGCCCTATCAAACTGCACAATTGCTGTTGAATTGACCTTGCTTCCATCAACAATTAAAATACATTAAAGACATTCACTGTCTACAGTGAGATGTTCAACAATTTAAATGTACATTGTCCCATATCAAAGATGGCTAATGGCCTAACCACTGCAGCCAACACCTTGGACCTGGCTGGCTTTGAGCTATGCAGAACAATAAAGACAAGAAGAGGGGGAAATGGCTTTGCAATGGTGACTCACTACATGCAGTTAAAAGTCTGAAAACAAATGTTGCAACTTGTATGGAATAATGGCAATGTTGGCAAATGAGTGTTGCTGTGGGCAGAGGCCCAAACTAACATGGCGCGCAAAACAGTGAAAATTAGGGAAAATTACATTGTTATGTGTGCACAGTTGGCATTTTGGTGGTTCAAAAGGAAAGGTTAGGGATTTGTTAAAATGCAAGAGGGTCATACTATGGGCCATATGAATGTAACTGTAACATCACCATGATGTCAATCCAGCCATTAGCTTTTCATATAGGCCTACATACAGAATGCAATATATGCAGTGATTTTTGTTGATTGTTCCATCTCCATTTGCTGTCAGTCCTCAATTTGGTTCTTGTGCAGGTAATGGCACTAAAACTTGTTTGGAATATTTGGGTGCTTCATTTTGTTTAAAGAACCACTTTTAAATACTGGGCCTCTACTACTGTGTGCTTGCGTTGAGGCTAACAGTAGTAATAATAATTATAATCTACCACTACTGAGTAGGCTAAATGTATAGGAAACACTGCATATGGATCAATGTGTTGGAGTTATGTAGACTGTAAACTAGTAGACCTACATAGGAATTGAATGACCAACCGTTGCCTCTCCCAGCCGGCCTTAAAAACCTACTAAGTGTGGATATATATATGGTATATTCTATACCATGTGTGTTTGTGTGAGCCTATAGGTATAACTTTACCATATATTATTACATTTTTATTCATACACTGCAATGACCAATTAATTAAATATAACAGCCTACAAATAGAACTAAATACACACATTTCTTTTGTTTCTTTTAAAACAAGTCATCTTTTCCAATATTTACTATGTAACCTCGCTAAAACAATTGCTATTGGCTGTCTCACGACTTTGCTTTGAACATGATTTGATAATCTGACTGTCATTCAGAAAACTGGCCAATGACAACTGCGCGCGCCTCAAATTTGAAATTATTTCTGTTGGAGGGAAACTGCTGCTGCTGGGACCGGGGTACTGTTTGGTCTGCTTGTCTCTGCTGTTAACGTGACATGCAGTATTACCTGTATTATTACCTGGCGTATTACCTGTATTATTACCTGGCGTATTACCTGTATTATTACCTGGAGTATTACCTGTATTATTACCTGTATTATTACCTGGAGTATTACCTGTATTATTACCTGGAGTATTTTACATACGTCTGTGAATTTGACTTGTGGGATGTCAACGGAGAACAGAAGACTGGAACATGAACACAGAGGAAGGCTCCAACGGGATCTGGTCACTTCAGTAAAGTTAAGTGAATTTATATCTTGCAAAAATATTGAAGATCAGGTAAGAAAACATTTTCCCTGTTATTTTCTAACGTAATGTTATGTTTTGTGTTCATGTCCTTAATGTATGTAACTAGCCCAGTCAAAAACTATTTAATTTTAGACAAATATATAAAGAAATTGAGATAATTAATTTCAAATGTTTAAAAAGTAACGTTATTACATTTAAATCTGTTAATTCGAGTGTTTTAATACAGTTCATAGTGGTGCTATAGGCGGATAAAATGACTGTAACAAAGAGTTAGGTTAGCTAGTTAAGTAAACTAGCTACAGGTAACATTAGCTTGTTAGCATGATTCTGTCTCCAGGACAGAAAAACATACTTGAATGTAGTTTAGAGGGGAGGGGAGGGGGAGAGATGCGTGCTCTGTAACATGTCCCCACGGGTGAGGGGAGAGATGCGTGCTCCGTAACATGTCCCCACGACACGTCACTGGGGGGGAGGGGAGAGCTGCTGCTCCGTAACATGTCCCCACGACACGTCACTGGGGGGGTGAGGGGAGAGATGCGTGCTCCGTAACATGTCCCCACGACACGTCACTGGGGGGGGGGCGCTCCGTGCTCCGTAACATATCCCCACGACACGTCACTGGAGGGGAGCGCTCCGTGCTCCGCAACATGTCCCCTGGGGTTTTTGAGAGTTAAGTGTAATATATTAAATGTATAGTGTGCCGTTACTGATTTCTTAACAGTATATAAGTTATTAATTAATGAGAAGCATTTCTTATATTCCAAGGGAACAGCTTTGAGATATAACTGACAGTATTCTTCACTGTTTCACTGTACTTCACACAGCAAAGGACCATAAGCAGTGCATCACCTGTGAGATCATGAGAAGGCTGAAGAACCAGGAGTGACCCTAAGCAGTGCATCACCTGTGAGATCATGAGAAGGCTGAAGAACCAGGAGTGACCCTAAGCAGTGCATCACCTGTGAGATCATGAGAAGGCTGAAGAACCAGGAGTGACAAGATACCACCGGATGGTGGGACACAGAATTAAACCCAGGGACAGGTAGGCAAACAGAGGCAAGACATACAGAGATTGGATTTGTTCTTACATAAAAACAACTTAAAACAGCAAAAATGTGCTTCTAAACAGAAACATCCATGCATACATACACATAAAACACACATACATACTGTAAAAATACTGTGTGTTCATTTAAGAAGCCTGCTCTGAACAAATGCATGCATAAGTTACTCTGAGTCAGACTGGGAAATAAAGCCTATGATTCTTGAGTTGGAAAAAGGCAACATTTGTGATGCTGGTGATATGATCCTTAAAACTGAGTTCACCATCCATGGTTACTTATAGGTTTTTAATCTGTTTTTAGTGATCTGAAAATGCCTGTTCACCGATGTTCCCCATCCAAACTGACAGCTTGAGAGGATCTGCAGAGAATGGCAGAAAATCCCCAAATCCAGGTGCGTTATACCAAAGAGACTTGAGGCTGTAGCCGTGCCAAAGGTGCATTAACTGAGTAAAGGGTCTGAATACGTACTGTATGTCAATGGGATATGTCAGTTTTTCCTTTTTTAATAAATTTGCAAACATTTCTAAAATTCTGTTTTCTATTTTTTATTATGGGGTATTGAGTGAAGATTGATGAGGGGAAAAAATATTTAAATTATTTTAGCATAAGGTTGCAACATATCAAAATGTGAAAAAAGTGAAGGTCTGAATACTTTCTGAATGCACTATATGTGTAGCGGCAGTTTCTTTCTGAGTAATTTTTACATTTCCCTTTCCAACACTGATAACTGCTAACGATAAGAAACTTGCTTACATTTATCAGATCAAGCATTGGAACAACGTTTACGGAGAACAGGCACCCAACAACACCCAAAGTCCATCACTAGTAAGTATCAACTGCAGTATATAAGATATTAGTCCATTTTAACCACTATTTCTAAACATTACATACCTTGTGATTCATATATGTATTATTTAGTATGATTTCTTAAGTACTTTAATGATCTCAGCAAAGCACACTTGTAAGATATTTCCCCCACTGGCATAGAAAAACTGAGGAACTTCCTTTTGCCTTCCTTCCTTTGAGTTGTACGATGGCATTTAGACAACACAGTACAGAAAAGCGCTGCAAATACAGAACATCGTGATGAAAACGGCTTGGACAGGCTTGTTGCTACGGTTTGTGACTCATGAAGTTATTGAAGTCGGTTATGTGTATCGCCCGTTTATGTTTACGTTGTGGACTTACATCATACTACTGTTTCTATTCGGAAAGTGCACTGCATGCACCTTGCAGAGCGGAAAAGCAGAATTATATCAGTCATTATTATTTCTAAAGAGATTTGACAGATTTTAAACTTTACTATCCGGTTCAACAATGGACAGACGGCCTGTCGCCTGCATAATAATCAGATAGGCATTATTAGACAAACAAATATACAAAGGTATATGCTACAGTAGGCCAAGCATTCCCAGGAGACTTCCTTCCTTAAATAATACCCATGCAGACAACTTCTACCTTGTGAAATGTACATACCCCCACCATCACCACCACTGATAACGGTATTGCTTATATGGTTATTATGCAAGCTACAGTTAACGTAACTTTTTTTTAATATCGAGACTGAGGTTATGTGAGATAGAATTCCGCCTTTTCACTCTGCAAGGTCCTGTGAGTTGTGTGCAGCGGTCACTTTCCTTGCAGAGTAAAGCAGCAGCAAAAGTCTGTCCACAACGTAAACATCAACGGGTGATACACGGACCAAACTTCAATAACTTCATGAGTCTCAAACTTCAAGCAGCAACAAACGTGTTCAAGCCGTGTTCAACAATTCCGTTTTCTGTATTTGCAGCATGTTTTCTAAATACTGGACATGTGTTGTCATATTGATGAAGTTTATTTCTTAATTTGCTTGTGTTTTGTCTAATTGGTAAACATTTAATAACTAGCATTCTCAAAGCTGACTCGGTGCTCATATTGACAAAATGTTTCATAACGGCAAATGTCGGTATAGATTTTTGAATATAGTTTGTTTAAGCTTGTTTAAAGGAATGTTAAAATATTCCAAGCCTACTTTCTAATGACTTTTCAGTGAATCTTAGTGTGTCCTTTTTCTCTCTCCCCCCCCCCAGATGCACCAAGGATCAGGCTGATTACTGACGATTTGGAAGATTGTTCTTTATCTGCACTGTCACTTATGGTAAAGATTCATTGACCTTATGTTTTGATTTGACTTATTAATACACTGCATAGTTGGGATTCTAAAAAGACCTCATCATGATAGTAACTAACAGTCAAGAGAGACACATGAAGAAATGCCATTTTTAGTTCTTCAATTCCTCTTGGGGGGCTCTGAAGAACTGTTTGTGAATAATTGGTTGAATTTGTAAACGTACATCTAAATACATTAAATATAAATGTTTTAAAATCAATAATGGTGTGTACTTTATTTGTAATTAAGTTTCCAACCCCTCGTTTAATTGAAATGTTAAAAGTCTTGTAGATGTATCAATTTATTTTGTATTTTTCACAGTAATCTGAAAAGCTTATATTTCATGATAATATAACAGTCTTTTACTGCAGAACCTTTAGGGATATCACTTTATTGAAGGTGTTTGATCGTAATAATTCAGGAAAAATCTGTAAAATAACAGTATTTCACTGCAAAACCTTTAATGAAAATTTCCATAGATTTATGGTTTTCACCCTTTATTTGAATTAAGATATTTTACCTTAATTTTACGTTTTTTGTTTGGCAGCCGCTGCTGCCAGTCATTTTGCCTTCATTTTACGGTTAGTGATATCCCTTTATTGAAGGTGTTTGATTGTAATTATACAGGAAAAATCTGTACAATAACAGTATTTCACTGCAGAACTTTGAGTGATATCCCTTTATTGAAGGTTTTTGATTGTAATAATACAGGAAAAAGCTGTAAAAATAACAGTATTTCACTGCAGAAGTTTGAGTGATATCCCTTTATTGAAGGTGTTTCATCGTAATAATACAGGAAGAATCTGTAAAATAACAAGTTTTCTCTGCTGAATTGTTTGTGATATCCCTTTATTGAAGGTGTTTGATTGTAATAATACAAACAAATCTGTAAAATAACAGTATTTCACTGCAAACCATTTAATGAAAATTTCCGTAAAATTATGTTTTTCGCCCTTTATTTGAATTAAGATATTTTACCTTAATTTTATGGGTTTTGTTTGGCAGCCGCTGCTGCCAGTCATTTTACCTTCATTTTATGGTTGTTTTTTTACAGTGTACCCTAACCTGTTGGAAATAAAAGCAAGTCTAAAATGTAATGTTCTGATGATTTGATGTCCCTCACTTCTTCCTCTGCACTCGTCATAATTACTGCAGCCACTAGAGGTTGTTGTAAAGTAAAATGGTTTTGGGGCACTTAAATTAATGATGCCGTCGTACTTTCTTGATACTCAGTGCTGAAAGGTTTTGCAAACCCACCCACAGCCGCAAAGCTGTGGGTCTGCCACCCGCTATTAATGACCCGACCTTGTGATTAAACACACACGGGACAAGATTTCGGGTATCAGAAGGTAATCGGACCGTTAGAATGCAGGTGTGTAGAGCAGAAGAGGCGGAACGCATTGGCCGAAATGCAACCTGGGAACCCATTGCCGATCGTCTCACGATTTGATTGAGTTTGTTTGGTTTTAAATGAGCTTGTAAACTGGCTACTTGTGAATTATTATGTTTGAACCCGTCGTCATCATCAATATCACATCACAAGTTGCTAAATCGGACTATAAAGATAGAGCAGCGCACGGAAAGGAAAGTCTTGGCCTCGATATCTACTGGCTACACTGGAAGCCCAGAAATATAGCTCCTTGCCTTTTTATACTCTTGTCTGTTGTCCACACGGGTTTCGAAATTGCTCCCTTTAAAAGGTGCTTTTTCATTCACAAGACAATGTTTACGCGTGTTCTGTTCTTGAATCACAAATCCAGCCGAAGAAAAGTCCCTCCATACATCCTGTTTAATCAGTGCCAAGCTTTCTCAATTAAATGAATCCTGGTGTCTGATTATGTTTGATATTAGATGATTTACCCATGAATTTAAATGAATAGATATCATTTGTTTTACCCGTTACACATCTCACCAAACGGTGCAGGCCTCTGCTAAATAGTTTTTGGGTTGTCTCCACACACACACTTGTGCTGTTGCGTGCTTTTGGTTGTTTGGAAGTTAGAAGGGATGCACTTAAGGTTACAAGATCTTGTTTCTAAGTTTAGTTTAAATGCACTTATTGTAAGTTGCTTTGGATAAAAGCATCAACCAAACTAGAACGGGCAAAACGCACATTTTGGAAGGTCGTGAGTCCCTGACCTTTGACCCCCATTTCGCTAACAAGGGTAATGACGGCATTGTGTCGTGGTGGTTATCACACGATTGGGCATTAAGTTCTGAACATTTTGGCATTAGTATCATGCAAATTAGACACAAATTAAAAACGCTATGGTAAAAAGATGATTTTGACATTTTTATGATTTTGACCTTTGACCCGATCGCTCCCAAAATCTAATCAGATGGTCCCCGGATAACAGCCAATCATCCCACCAAATTTCATGCGATTCGGTTTAATACTTTTTGAATTATGCGAATAACAAACAGACATATTTACAAATAAATACACAGCGATCAAAACATAACCTCCGCAAAAGTATTTTGCGAAGGTAATAAGTGTAATGGAACTTGAGGAGATGGTCCATGCATGGTAGGAAGTGCTCCAGCTCCCCATACCAAGGAAAGGGTATACCATTTGCCTTTGTATGGAAAATGTATTTGTTATTTTTCCAGATTTTTGACCGAACTATCAAATTGTCTCCAGCCTTTGGCTTGCGTGTCTGAGTGAAGCGCAGTGAGTTCAGATGCTGGCTTTACTTTTCATTCTCTCTCCGCAGTAACAGTGTTCCTGGCTGCTGTAGGAAGCTCGGCAAACGTGCAGCACGGGGTCCCATTTAACGTGTCAATTATTATGTAATGCTTTTCTGTGGAAGCAAACATTTTCCATTATTGGTCTGGAAGCCAAACACAAAGACAAAAGTCCAGTCCCTCGAGGCCTCAAGAGGTGCTGATTGTTTTTAGCTTTGGACAAAGCCAGGCATGAGAGGAATTAGGTTCATCCATCCATCGATCATCTTGAACCGCTTATTCTGTCCGTGGTCGCGGGGGGCCGGAGCCAATCTCAGCTGTCATTAGGCGAAGGCAGGGTGCACCCTGGACCCTTGTTTTGTGGTTGATTCTACACGGTCTGCTTAAAGTACTGACTGCCCCGAAAGCCGAGCAGTCCAATACCTAAGATGAGCATTAAGAAGCCGGCAAAGGGAAACTCCTGCTTTGCTCTTGAGGAGTGGGAGAACATTTTATCAGTCTACTTTTTGCCATTCAAATTAGCGTAACATATGGTTTCAGATACCTCAGGGAGGGAAATATCAGCGTGGCGCAGGGCATTGCAGTATGAGCAAGGTTGCCTCATTAAAGATCGTTCATTTATGTTTTGGCTGAGCCGGTCATTAAAAATGAGCCCCGGGGGTGAAATGGTTTTCAGAGCATTGATGCAGATGTTAAGCGAAAAAAATAAACTATTTATGAACAAAAACACAGGGAAGGTCACATACCACAGAGCCGGGGAATAAAACATTTTATTTGTCTTTTTTAATTTAATATTTTTGGGTTTACTGTGACAGGACGCTGCCGCTACCAGAACTGTATACGGCGTCTCTACGTCACTCATTCGCATTTCAAATATGGTGACCTCCGGTAATTGCTTGCGAAAAAAGATGGCGACGTCACAATGATTAAATCCACTTATATTTAATCTATGGTTTTTAGTCACAAAAGTATTGGACGAATCAAAATGTTGAGGTCAAGAAAATGTATGAAGGGGACATCAACACAAACCATCCAGTTGTTTTCACGACATTTTGACTAAACACAATAAATGTCGACCTTACGGTTACGCTCGATGAAGAGTAGGGACAGCATGAAAGCCATTAGGAATAGTCCTCTGACAACAGGATCTCAACAGAGAAACAATGCATTTGGGAGTCTTTTTAAAATGGCGCTCGGAGACCCGGCATCATTTTCTCCAGCTCTCTGACCTAGTCAGCTGCAACGGGCGACGTTGAACCTTCTGTCACCGGAGCACCCCTTTGGTTCGAATGACGTCAACAAATTGAATCATAGACATCCGCAGCTTTGCTCTGATGGAGTTAGCCCGTGTACTGCCCCTCCTCACCTCGGACCCCGTGGTGCCTGTCAGCATCCGCTAGGTGTAATGCTGCTTCTGTCAAAAAGGGTGAACTGCTGTGTGTGCGTGGGTGAAAGCCCTCAGCGTGTGTGCTGCGGGCTGTGTGTACAACACCTTGCTGCGTGGCGGTGATAATGACAGGCAGTGCTACTGGACGATTCCTGCTGCCTGGTTTCAAAAGACTGAGGGAAATCGCCCTAAAAAGCTCTTCAACAAAGGAAGCCTGTAGTTTCCTTCGCTAGCGAGCTAATGGCCTAATAGCTGTTTTCTTGTTCTTCCTTTTGTCCTTGAAACACGGCGGCTGCTGCTGCTGTTGGCGTGTGTTAGCAGGGAGGTTAAGTGTGTGACAGCCAGCACAGCGGCGGGAGACACATAATAAAGACAGCGTGCACATCTGCGGAAATTGCAAACACAGGCTGGGGGTTACCATAGCAACAGTGGAGAAAGTGTGTTGAGGTTGCACCGTGGCGTTTGAGTGAAAAAAGTCCTTGGACACTTGCAGACTGTTTCCTGTAGAACTCTTACCGAATGTGACGCGTACAGTCTGACGCGTGTTCGGGAGGTTTTGACTTGTGGGAGGACGGAAGAACGCGTGCACCTGCGCAACGATAACATCCGATATATCTCACCAGCCTCCTTTAATCATATTCAAGACTCCTGCAGCACAAGTGGGGCTCAGTGCCTGACACGCTGTTTCATTCGGTGCGCCGTGGGCGATGAAACAAACCAGTAACTTTCTTTTTTCCCCCATATTTTAATTGATTCCTCGTCTTGCGTCGCATTCCTCTCTATGCTGTTTTTATTTTGTAAAATAGTGTTTGCGTGAGACGCACCGGGCTTTCACGTAAAGACAAAAACCACTCTGCGTCGTCATTAGACTCAGAAACAGGCTGCCAGACCACATAAGCCGAGGGAGCTAACGACAAAACATGTCAGCTGCTTAAATGTCTGATGTTGATCTTTGATTCATGAGATTATGTGCTTGTGATTTCAGTGGAACAACAATTATTAAATAATGAATACATTATTAAATTATAATATAATATCCACAATCAATCATTATCAGTCATCGACGTTCTCGATGTTGTCGATTTCATCCGATAATTAAAGCTGAAACAATCAGCGGTACCCGAGGCTTTTATTTTGCACCCTTATCCAGACGACGGCGGTTCGGTTCCCGTGTGGCTCTGCTCAAAGGCGTACGAGCAGGACACACAGACAACAGGGATTGACTGTAGCGGTGCCACAGCACTGTGCTAGAACCACACTGAGCTGGAGTCCCCAGGCAGACGTGTCTTCGGTCGGCTCGGGGGGTCCCACACAGCGTCGGGTTATTTTGATGGACGAGTTATTTATTTTACTGTTGGTCCGGAAGAAAGCCTAAGCGCACAAAATGGCCAAAAAGCGACAACGTTGGCTGTGAACGTGTAATAGTGTGCTCATGAAACAAACTATGTTTTAGTGTTCCCCATTGTTCAATAAAGGTCACTGTTCAGCAAAAGTTCAATAGGCTCAGTTTAGAGAAGCTATTGAACAAATATGCTTGTCAATCCAAGTTAAAGCTGGTCTGTATGGTCGTATCTAGGAAATTGCACTTGTGTCTAGGTTATGTTTTCGTATAGTGAGTTATTGTCGTGTTGTGCCAAAAATAATCTTTTTTCATTCCAAATCCCATTTGGTGCCTCTTACACAGAGGAAGCCATTTGCCACCTTTCGACCCTCCTCACCCCCATCTTAAGCCTCGTCCACCTCTTCTCTTTCTGACCCTTTGAGAAGTGGTTTGAGATCTGAAACTCTTCCTCCCTCAACTACATTTAACGTTTAGCTGCTCTTCGTCAGACAAATCCTCCATGACGCCTTACGGCTGCAATGCAGAGCTATATATATATATATATATATATACACAATTGATTTAAAATAGCTGTTATCGGTCTCCTTGATTACCAATAATCAGTATCGTCACTGTAAAAAAACAAAATAAATATTGCTTGACCCCGATTGACACATATTCGCACCTTTTGGTAATTTAGGAGCCGCATTGATCTGTTCTGGTTGAATGAAAGGGAAATAAGGCCAGAAAATATTGCGGCCCTGCGTATTCCTGTGCCGCTGGTACCGAAGCGTTGAGATACTGCGGCCGGTCACGGGAACGGTTCACCCTTCTTTTTTTTAAAGTTGCCCTTTAGTAGGGTTTTTAAGCCCCTGTGGAACTGCTCGAGGTAAATAAATGGATTACCTCAGCCGGTGGTATTGCATGTGCTCAATTCATTTGAAACCAAGCCCTGAGAACAATTCAAAAGGCTCAGTCAGCCATCGTGGGTACACAAAGGTTTCACAGACTGGATTGAGAAAATGTCCAAAATATTCCATTTGATGCCAAAAAAACCACAAACATGAAGCTGTTAAAGCTGCTTTTTTTTTTGGGTCAACACGATGGATGCTTTGTCCCACAATGATCCCACTGAGTGTGCCAGTTAGTTGGTCCATTGAGCAGCTGAGGAGATATTTTCACGGACAGACACAGCTGATGCATACCCACAAAGCGCGTCCACGTTTTGGCAGAAGTAGGATGGCAGGGAGTCAGAAAAAATCATAAATAAATTCATGTCTACACCCCCGTACTCTGCTGGATTCTCTAAATCCTCTTCTCGACTTTTTACATTAAAACACTGCATCTCTGCTAACCTTACAAAGCATATTGTGTAGACAAAAGCATGTACAAGAGGGAAATTACCTGTAATTGTATCCCAGTTGGTACGAGGCAGCGTTGGATGTTTCCTCTCCTCCGTGTCGTGCATTTAAAAGCTTCTAACCAAGCCAAAATGATCCCAGGCCAGATCATCCAGGGAACAATTTGATGAGAGCATCTCCCTTGTTAACACTAAACAAATTAATCTCCCCCCCCCCCTTTTTAATGCAAGTTTTAGGCAGTGAAGGAGAGAAAACAGTGTACCTGCCCACCCCGTTCCTTGTTAGGGTGCCGTGGAGGTGATGTGGACGCAAGAGACCACCATGACGGTAAGAATGGAGAACACATGGGCTAAAAGGAAACCTTTTTATTTCCCGTACCAACGGTTGAAAATATCCAATTGGATTTTTGCAGAAAATAAGCTCTGTAGCAAATAAATGTTCATGATACCTCCACATTTTGTAGAGCGAGATAATCTTCACAAATGAAGAGCATTTTTTTAAACGTGAATGCAATCGCATAACTTTGGGCTATGAACAAATAACATGTAGAATGAACATTTTGTTGTCTCATTTAGATGCGTCTTTAGCAACCGCCAGTTGTAAGACGCATAAAAAAAGCTTCAAAATTCACAAGAGGGGTATTTACTGACGTGTTTTACTTATTCAAGCATCTAACCAAAAACCCATTGGCTTTGAGTAAAGGGGACCAGAAGTGCAACAATGCTGTCTCGTTTCCTGGTTCTGTAGCTCAGTCCTGCAGCACAGGTAGGAAACTTAGACCAAAGCTGTTGCCCCAACATTGTAATGAAAAGGTCTATAGCCTCAGGGTCTAGAGGGGTGCACTGCAATGCAAGATTAATGGGTGAGTGAGGTAGGTTGAGCCTCAAGCCAAGGTCGCTATCATGCAATCATCACTGCATAACTGCATCAAATGCAGAGATGTAGGGAATGTTTAGCGACCCAATAGCTCCATCAGTGTCACGAACCGGGCCGCACGGCCATGACAACAAAGGGGGCTACACACAAACAAGAAGTTAACAGAAAGGGTTTTATTTAACTTAGGTAGCATTAACAGTGGCTGGAGTCAGTAGTTTCAGTGGTGGAGGTGAGTGCATGCGTGGGAAGTGTGTGTGAGATGTTGTAATGTGTCGGATCAAAACATGCCCTCCTACAAGCAGCCAAACGTGGTCTCAGGACGGAGAGAGAGAGCTCCTGAGACCAGCAGCACTGGTACACAAGGCCCAGGTGTCGCCAGTGCTGCTGATGACCTCAGGTGTTCCCCCTCTTCTGATGACCCTCTGCCACGCCCACCTGCAACACATGCAGGGACACGAGCCAGTGGCAGAGAGGGTCGTCACAATCAGCTTTACCTAAGAATGCAGATTCTTCATGAGCTGTACTTTAGTAACGCCCCCGCATGAAGCCCTGCTACGACAGTGTAGCTCAAGCTGTATGCATCACACTGCTCTTTTCTTTTGCCACGGGAACTTACATACTTACATACATTCAGTTGGTGATGCAGACAATCTGAGTAAGACTACTGCATGTCGCACTATTTGTAAGGTTGTTTTGGCTCTTACTTAACTTATCGATTTACTGATTTATTGGCCGACCGATTTTGGTCACAGAGACAGTATATCACACAATATATTAGATATTGTCTATTTACTGTCCAATAGACTTGACTTTGAAAACATGTTTTTTATTTTCTATATAGATATAGTTATTTGTAATGATTTAATTTGAAGTAAAGTGACTGTTTCCGTGCACTGATGTCATGTTGGGCTCACACCCTGCCTCCATTCAACGTCTTTGTCAGGACAAGTGTTAGAATGCACTCTAATACCAATCACTGGAGCCTTCAGGGAACACAAGGGTCATTTATTTTAATGGAAAGTCTGGTGGAGCTTCCCTCCTTCAGTTTTCCTCCTCCATTTCTTTTTTCATGCATTTATTGTTTTGCCTGTTTTGCTTCAGGTAATATTAACACTTAAACATGTTATGGTGATCTGTGATCTTTGCAAAAGAAATGGCCAGCAAGCAACTCTGAAGTATTATGATGCCCAACCTTCAAGGTTATTTTAAAATGCTTTATAATGTGTTTGATTTATTGTTTATAAAGTATAATTCATATTTATTTGTGCTTTTACTTTAATTATACACTGGCTTAAGCAGATTTTAACACATGAGTGTTACGATGCATTATTGACACGAGCGCCATAGAAAGTATGTTCCTGATTAATCCTGATGCTGCACCGCAGCAGCATACACCCTAAACATATCTGGCCGTGCATCGACGTATTCATAGTGAATTGCCATATCCAACTTCAACAGAACATTTTCATTGGCAATTTAACAAGAATCTTTAGGGTACAGCCTTTATTTACCAATAATTGCCTGAAGGAGATATGGAATCCTGACAAAACACAGCAGCCTGAATCATTGAAAAAAATGCAATGGGATGTTATGATATGATAATACATTATTTGTACAGCCACTGGAACAAGAACATGTAAAATGACTGCATGTTGTGTAAAGAACAGTACACCACAACCATCTGGACACGCCAACAACTTCACACAAAAATCCAATAATCTCGACATGGACGAGAAACGTTTCCTCTTCGTGAGCTGCTGAGATGTTGGTGAACGATCAAAATGAAAGAAAGACTTTGCTGCATGAGGACACCGGCGGAGGCTCGGAACACTGCCACGGCTATTGTATTGTTCTCGGGCGCTCTCCTATAATAGCAGGTTTATGGCAGGTGGAAATTATGGCGATTATCTCCCCCGCCGGAGTGGGAGACGCTGGTGATTTCGTGTCAATGTTGCTGTGTAGGGAGGTAGACAGGAGCCTTGTCAATTACAGAAAGCTGAGGGCAGGATATCATGCTCTTGCTATTCCCCGTCTCCCAGCTCAATTCCGCTCTACTGAACCGGAGGAGTGTGCCTCTGACAGAGGGACGAAGAAGGTTGCAGTACGACAATCGCAGAACATCGCGTGAAGTGACCACTGACGGAGGAGGGAGGGACTTTTTCTCTGTCCTTTGATGCACTTTATTGTCAAAAGTGAGCAGTCGTGTAGTTTTGTTTGGGTTTGTGGGCTAAGGAACTGTTGGAGCTACAGGAAGCTAAACTTGGGAGCTGAACTGAAGTCGGTTTCATGCATTCCCATCCCATCTGAGTTCTAACACACTTTCTTTTCTTTCTTTTTTTACTGTGACACAACGCGGATGTTTGAATCTATTTAAACATTGCTGCCGAGGAGACGTGCAGAGCTGGGAAAGCTCACTTAAAAACGGCACCACTCGTAGTAGCGGAGGTCTGATGAGTGTTTGTGTAGCAATGTGCAATGTGCAATGTGCAATGGAACCAAAACGGGATGCGGATCTTGCTAATGCTCTTGCGGCTGAATCATATATTATATGTAAGAAGTGGACCTAGCCAGCGTGGACGGCGGTTTTAAAGCCTCTAGTTTTGGCATTTTGGCCGTTGCCATCTTGATTTTTTGCAAAAAGAAATTACACAAGCTAATTACAACCGAACACCGATTACGACATATTTAGGCAACCAAAATGGTTATCTCTCAATTATTAGAGGGTTAAAGTTCAAACATCCGCCCTAAAGCATCCCCTGCTTTATGGTCTGTTTGACTCTAAATGACCATCATTTACTAAATGAACATCATCTGTATTGAAGAAGACTTGAAACTAGAGATTGAGACCAAAAACTAATGTTTACAATGTTTACTGAGGGAATAAATCAGAGAAGTAGAGTCATTCTCTCATAGACTTACAATCTTATACAATCAGACTTCTTATTGCAACTAGAGAAGTCGCCCGCTGATTGCAATTAGAGAGAATGCATTGGCTTCCCTTTTCAAACCTGAAGGTTGCTGCCTCGACTTAATGGGATCGAATTGATGCAGCCGGGTTCTGAAATCTGGTGGAAGAAGAGAGATAGACGATTAATGCCATGCTCAATAACCAGAATGCTCAGGTGTCCACATACTTTTGGCCTTGTAGTGTATTCATGCTGGGCTGCGTGGCAACATCAGCCTGGGTCATCTTCCTTATATCACTTTGAATCTAATTTTTAGATAAAAATGTGAATAAAGTTTCATTATCTCCAGCCATCTTTACTTTTAGATGTTTGCTGTGCACATCCTGGCTGTTCACGATCTCACTATCCAGAGGCCTTTCTTTCTTTTTTTTGTAAACATCAACCATAAAAGATTACAGAAACCATTTCCTGGAATGGGATTAATATAATCCCATTGCGTGTAATCCGTCACTTTCCAAACCTGCGCAAACTCTATGTGACAAGCAATATGAGATTATAATATTAATCTCAGTGTTGAATTTGATGATAAGAGACGGCACTTGTTCTTTGCTGGTGGAGATGCACAATGAAAACATCATAACTCCAGTTTTTAGTTATTTTCATGCTTTAACTGCAAGTGTAAGGTTCCAATGCTTCGATACGGGTTGAAATTGCATATGTAGCTCTTTTATACTCAAAAATACATGGTGGTCAAGCCAAAGGTTTTTAGCTGAAAACATCACTATGTTGCTCTAAAGTCGCGAAGATAGACTCCCCAACAAGGAAATATATTGGTTGCATCGCATTGTTGAGCAATCATAAAAGAAATAAATGATCTCCTCATATACTAGGTCAGTCTAGAGTAAAAAGACATCTGAGAGAGTCAATCCTCAGAGCTCGAGCTGTGGTCCTCATACAGGTTGTCTGGCGTTAGGCACGGCAGGACAACTTGTCGGCTTGGAGGCTGTAGAGGCTCTTGTTTCGGAGCTCCGGTGGACTCGTGCACTTCAGTGCGTCCCGGGGCGACAGGGTGGCCTTGGTCCGCCCCATCCACTGCACCAGGGAGAAGATGTTACAGTCACACTGCCACGCATTTCCATGGAGGTAGAGCTTCTTCAGGTCTGACGGGGGTCAGATAAAGAAAATCACCAAGATTGAATCATCAGTAAGCAATGTAGTCATTTCTACCTCTAATATTCCGAGTGAAAGCGGGCCTGTATAAAAGGCAGGCTGGTGGTGGTCGTACCAGGCATATGGGCGAACATGTTTCCGTCCACTGTCTTCAGGCGGTTTCCACTGAGAGCCAGTTGAGAAAGCTTGGCCATGTTCCTGAACACATCAGGTGGCAGGTGCTCCAGCTCGTTGTTCCTCAGGTAGAGTTCCTGTTTCATTAGTCAGCACATGTATAGCTCCGTGAACATATTAACAACTATGCAAGTGGATATAAAAACGTTGAATGGTAATGTCACCTGATTGTTCTCATTTACATATATTTATTAGCTGAAAACACATTCTTAAACTTACAGTAAGTTACTGGTTTTGCACAACAACAGAAACCCGTATGGACCCGATGTGATTATTTATATTACCTGCAGGTTGCCCAGGCCATCCAGAGTTGAGGAGCTCAGCGTGGGCATAAGGTTGTTGTCTAGAACCAGCATCTCCAGGGATCGCAGCGGTCTGAATGCTTCAGCAGGAATGTTCTTCAGACTGGATTTGGAGAGTCAGAATTCCCTAATGAACATCAATACACTGCACAGCTAATGTAAAATGTCTATTAGGCAATACGAAAACATAATTTAAAAAAATGTCATCATAATGTGATGAAGGCATTCCCTCATATCAAACTCCTCACTGCTGTTCAGTTGTATCTTGTTTTGTCTCCTTTAATGTAAAAAAAACACAGCTATGGTAAAACTATGAAACTGTTTGCTACAGTCATAGACTTGCTATAACTTATCTTTATCTGCAACAATGCTACTGTAGTTACTTGTTGTCAGTTAGGTTGTTGTCAACCTATCCAAATCTTAACCAAAGTATTGTCACATCATATCAAACTACCCAGACAGAACAGCGATAGTGGAGGATTATGTAAAACCCTGTATGTCCAATAAAGAATAGGTTGTGGTAGGTATCCACTGAAGGACATGTGTGATGACCTGTTATTGTCTAAGTTGAGGAACATGAGCTGCCTGAGTCCAATAAAGGCCTTCGGAGAGATCCTCTGGATGCGATTCAGGGAAAGGTCCAGAACTTTAAGCGCGATCAGAGGCTTAAAGACGTTAGACGGGAGCGTAGTCAGCGCGTTAAGCGGAAGGTCTAAGTCTGACAAGTTCCTCATTCCAGAAAACATCTGAGCTTTGAGGATGCCAATCTGGTTATGTCCCAGCATTAGGAAGCGGAGGTTCAGGAGGTCCTAGAGACATGGAAGAAAGGTGCAACATATTTTTTGTGGTCCGATCATTGGATCATGATTGCTATACATGTAAACGATTCCTCTCCAAAAAACTCTTCACCTGGAATCCCCTTGGTGTAAGGTTGGCGATGTGGTTGCCGTAGAGATTGAGGAGCATCAGTTGCTTCGCGCCGAAGAAGGCCTGGGGGTGGATGGACTTGATGGCATTCCGTTCCAGGTTGATGCTCTCAATCTTTGGGATTGATCTCAGAGCGTTAGCCTTCAGGTCTGTAATACCATTCTCACCTTTAAGTAAGAAAGTCAGATACCGATGCAGTCATATCCCACAATACTTATGTGTACCAGCAGTAAATGTCAGATACATTATTAAGTGTACAACATCACAACACTCTTAGTTTTTGATATAAATAACCACGAGTTATTCACCTAGTTTGAGGATCCAGGCATCAGGGGGCAGTTTGGAGGGAAAGACACGAAGCCCCCTCTTATGACAATTGACCTCTGACTTTTCTGGACCGGATTTCCTAGAACATTTACAGACATCGGGACAGCCCTGCACAGCCTGCACCATCCATGGGCTCACAAGCATGAACCACGTCAGGTGCTGCATCTCCCTTGGAGGGTCAAGGATGTAGAGAGAGGGAGCCAGAGAGAGAGGTAGCCTTGGGGCAGAAAGTTCTATCATGGAATCAGGTGACAAAAGCTAACCGGACCCACCAGGTGGTTTGTTACGCAGAACCTACTGAGAAGCCGTCATTAGAAACTGGGCAGGCGCTTTCAGAAAATACTTTGCAAGCGATTGGATGAACAATCTTTTAAATCTTTGCCATGGAGAACAGCTTTTAGTGTTGTACATAGCTCTTTTTTCAATGAAAAGAAATGTGTTCCACTTCTGACAGAATTATATAGCAGCAGCTACGCTCACCTCTTCACGAGCCGCCATAGTTGTTGAAAACAAACTGTCGCCTCTCTGTGTCCTGTATCACACACACATCTAAGCCACACCCTCTAGCTTCCAATAAGGACTCTGGTTGGTCCGTGCTCTGGCTCGCCGGACACAAACACGTGAAGCCAGACAAGATGGGTATTCATGTGATCCCGCGATTCTATCGCGATCTTGTGATATCGCGAAAAACTAGCTGCCGTGCAAAGATCAGCTAAAAGCATGCCTATGGGTTGTAGTTTGACCGTCTCTCAGAGCAGCATGCTTGCTCAGAGGTCAAGAGGTCAGCTGGAAAATACAGGGGGGTGCATTGTAATGTGCTATTTTGCTGGGAATGACGGCTGTTGCAGAAGGATTACCGATGCTTGTGGATAAAAAATATTCCATGTGGGCCTCTCAAGCTCGTTGTGATGGTTTATGGTACATTTATTTGCGCTATCAATGTATTGGGCAGCATGGACACACGTTGTTTCCTGTATAAGATGAAGAAGCTGCTAAGATTGCTTAATTAGCCCAGTGATGTTGTTATGAATAGCCATAGAGGGGTCACATGTGTGCCATATTTTTTAACAATACCTGTTTATCTTTTGTAAATTTAGATCCATTTCCTTCGGTGGAAGCCAATCTATTCACTTTTATTTCATATACTTTCATTTCAAGAGGAGGGAATGTTCCTCTAAGTCATAGTAAAATAGCCCAGTTTACAATGGAGAAGACAATCATGCCAGTGTAATTCTTCTATAATCACAAAAAAACCTTCAACTTCAATCACCATGTGCATACATATTTTTGGGGACATAACTCATACAGCTACAATGTGACTTCCAGAGTTGAAAGGTTATGCAATAACTCTCATGCAGTGCAGTATTTGGAATCCTCTCTGAATAAAAATGGATCCAACTAAAACTACAGATGTGTAAAAAGTATTCTAAAAAGAGAGCGTTTGTTAAAATGATTTTTTCAAAACTTGGACTTGGACTACCCAGAGAGATGTGGAAATGTACCTGTAGCTAATCCCAAGAGACAATCAAACATGGAGCAACACAAACACAGGGCCACATTGACACAAAGCACAGAGAAGAAACACTCAAACCTGGTTATTGTTTCAACCAACCCAACCCCGAGGCACATTCAATTCTTCCTACACGACAAAAAGTGATCCAAGTTTGAGAAGAAGAAAGAATCAGAAGCCGGGATGAAGCTCATTTCAAAGCGGTTTTCCTCCTGCTGGGTTCCACTTACCTGAAAACAACCCCTGATCCTCCAGATGTCTGTCCACGTTGTGCTCGACCCTCAGCTCTCCCTGTGTGTCCTGAAACAGGAGCGATGCAGCATACAAGGCGCTCTCTTTCTCTCCTGGCATGAAACACTCGTGTGGGAACACGGAGCATGTCAGTGGGAGCAGGGTGTGAACCTTCTGCTATGTCACAGAACCTAGAGAAATGTGGCATCCACAGAGTATGGCATCCATTCATGTTATGCTGCTGTGTGTGTGTGTGTGTATGCACGTGTCTGTGTGTATGCGTGTGTGTGTGTGTGTATGCACGTGTGTCTGTGTGTGTGTGAATGCGTGTGTGTGTGTGTGTGTCTGTGTATGCACGTGTGCGTGTGTGTGTGTGTGAATGCGCGTGTGTGTGTGTGTGTGTATGCGTGTGTCTGTGTGTGGGTGTGTGTGTGTATGCACGTGTGTGTGTGTGAATGCGCGTGTGTGTGTGTGTGTGTGAATGCGCGTGTGTGTATGCATG
>NC_046989.1:21833592-21858148 GCF_009769545.1 Cyclopterus lumpus
CACAGACACTGGACTCTTTAAGACCTTTTGCTTAAGGAACAGTCTCCCTGACCACCTGAGGGCAACACAGACACTGGACTCTTTAAGACCTTTTGTTTATAGAACAGTCTCCCTGACCACCTGAGGGCAACACAGACCCTGGACTCTTTAAGACCTTTTGTTTATAGAACAGTCTCCCTGACCACCTGAGGGCAACACAGACCCTGGACTCTTTAAGACCTTTTGTTTATAGAACAGTCTCCCTGACCACCTGAGGGCAACACAGACCCTGGACTCTTTAAGACCTTTTGTTTATAGAACAGTCTCCCTGACCACCTGAGGGCAACACAGACACTGGACTCTTTAAGACCTTTTGCTTATAGGACAGTCTCCCTGACCACCTGAGGGCAACACAGACCCTGGACTCTTTAAGACCTTTTGTTTATAGAACAGTCTCCCTGACCACCTGAGGGCAACACAGACCCTGGACTCTTTAAGACCTTTTGTTTATAGAACAGTCTCCCTGACCACCTGAGGGCAACACAGACCCTGGACTCTTTAAGACCTTTTGTTTATAGAACAGTCTCCCTGACCACCTGAGGGCAGCACAGACCCTGGACTCTTTAAGACCTTTTGTTTATGGAACAGTCTCCCTGACCACCTGAGGGCAGCACAGACCCTGGACTCTTTAAGACTGGCCTAAAAACCTTTTTATTCAGGAAGGTGTTTATGACTTTGAGTTGAGTTTTATGACTTGTCAACTATTCCTTTTTTATTATTGTTAGTTTTAACTATGTACTGGCTCTGTGGCACTCTGAGATTCTTGAATCAAGAGTGCCTTACAAATAGAATGCATTATTATTATTATTATTATTATTATTATTATTATTATAACAATGTTTTGTGAGGCTGGTTTGTTCTGCCATTGAGCTCACAATATTTCCAGTTGTGCTTTGTTTCATAAAGCAAAAGTTCAGCTCATCACGCTGCAGATTGAGGTACAAAATCAGAGTAATCACGTGCTGTATGAGCAATGAGAGGTGATTTAAATATTGTAATCACTGTAGCCACGAGGGTCCTTGGCTGCTTTGCACTGCCATTAAAGACGCACCGCCACCAAGGACCACAAATCATATGCAAATATTAAGTAATGAAGTTTTCAGAATTCTAAGCAGTTTTTCCCAATAACAGACATCCATTATGTGACACCGGGAGTCTGGATATTTATGAATTCATCTTTGTTCCTGGGAACCACTCACAGGGGGGGTTTTGCATGAAAATGTGTCATAATAAATCGATCCTTAATCACAAGCAAATTGCTTTCCATCTGACATTTTTTAATATGATATTTAAGGAGGCCACCACAAGGTAATGTGAGTTTAAGTTTTCATCTCCAGATTAGTAGGGGACCTGCTGGGCAGGTTTGTGTGCTCACAGTTTGGTGTGGAGGGATTGGTGAGACCAGTGTGAATGAAAACTGAGCAACATTTAGAGCATCTTAAAGCTAACTTGAGGAACTTAAATGTGTTGATGTTGGCAAAAGAAGTGCTGTCTGCAAGCACCACGTCCCCTTGAGAAAACCTCTCCTTTTGCAGCAGCAGGGTCAGGACAGTCTGCTCCGGCTCAGTCCTGGATCTGGTTCTCCCGTGCCTCCCCTTCCCTCTAGCGGGGCCCAGCAGTACAACCTGGGCCTCCAAGCAGCATGGTGCCGGTTCTGGCAAAGCCCTGCTCCTGGCCGGAGGAGGAGAGCACCACAGAGGCCCAATGGCAGCGATGACAAGCATTGAGAATAACTATGTAGAAATAGCCAATCATCTCGTTGACTGATGTAGGTCATATATAGGCATTAGTATTACATTCAGACTTTTCATAACCACTCAAAAGTTCCTCCCAGTGACTTTGAAGCTGCAGCAGTAACTGTTGACTCTGTAGTACTAACAGCCCTTCAATATTACAGGGAGTTATTCATTGTTATATATCGGAGAAAGAAAATCCGGAACTAAAGCGCTCACTGAACTACTCATTCCGATAGCAAGACAAACTCCTTGCTCTGGGTATTATATCTTTCTCCTTGGCAGTTGATGACTCAAGTGGTTTACCTACCTATGTGTGGCAGCGGCTGCATGTGGAAGTGGGTCAGGACAGTGATTCCTTACGAGGGGAGAGAGCGGAGGGAGCTGCCAAACATGTCACTCTCTGTTACACGGCAACCAAAAGACGACGAGGGATGGGGAGGCAAGAGGAGGAGACACACAGGAGGAGGTTGGACCACAGAAAACCCAAGGGCAAACAAAGGGAAGAAGACTGGGAGAAAAGGTTGCAGCAGGAGGGTGGAAGAAGAAGTGCTACACACAGAGAGAGAAGCGGCTGCACATGACTGATAGGTGTCGTGGTGGAGAAGAGCGTAGGGGCACAAACGCATTAATGGAGACAGATGTGCTGACTGGACCGATTCTTTTGTCAGAGAAAGAAGAAGATGAAAGATCCTTTTTTAAACCTGGACAACACACACACACACACACACACACACACACAGTCAAAGAAGCAAGCCATCTGGAAGACTGCCATTAGCCAGCCTTCACAGAGATAGGGAGGGAGACAGAGAAGTGAGAAGGCAGGTGTGTGTGTGTGTGTGTGTGTGTGTGTGTGTGTGTGTGTGTGTGTGTGTGTGTGTGTGTGTGTGTGTGTGTGTGTGTGTAACAACGGGGAAACAAGGCTGAATGTAACACAAAATACAGATGGGAACTGTCATAAAATGAATTATGACAGATTGTCTTTTTTTAAAGACCAACACCAACAAATTGAAAAATCATTAAATACGAGTCTGAAGATATTCTATATTTTTCTTCCTGTCAAGAAAGCCAATGAAAGGGCCACAGCAATGGATCCAAAGCCCGATACAGCTCATTTCTCTGTGCTGTAGAGCTCTGTTGGCCTTCGGCTTTAACGAAGGCTCCCTTCTGCTCAAGTGTCCCAGTTGACTGGAGTCGCTTCTCCATTCAATTGTCAAAGTGAATTTAATGGGGACTTTTGAAATGTCGCAAAAAATAAATGAGGTGCGTTTCCATCAACTGGTTTGGAGCAGATCAATTCTGCTCCAGTGTAGTGTGGCCTGAAGTTGGCGCTATAGGCTCCACATGGCTGTGATCCAGACAGAGTAGAAGAAGAACCATGCACAATAGAAAAATGGAGCGAGGTAAACTCTCAAGCATTGGGAACTTTCCACACAGCTTTTCAAAATACGCATATAAAGATGGTGAATGGACCGTGCTCGCCCCTTAAATATGAAACAGCTGAATGGAATTCATTCCTTCGTGGTATTACTTACGTTTCCTACCTTGACTTGTCAAAATGCCTGTTGTGAAAGAAAAAAAACAATCTGGCCAAATGTTAAGCTGGCAAAACTCTCTGTTGCCAGGCAACATTCCCAACTTTCTCGTTAGA
The DNA here is from genome assembly GCF_009769545.1 of Cyclopterus lumpus. Lineage (NCBI taxonomy): Eukaryota > Metazoa > Chordata > Actinopteri > Perciformes > Cyclopteridae > Cyclopterus > Cyclopterus lumpus. The sequence continues at coordinate 21,837,016 of NC_046989.1, forward strand.
TTCAGCAACTTAAATAAAGCAACTTTATTTCTCAAAAGCGACTAGCAACCAAATTAGTGACTCATCCAGATCATCGGGGGGAAAAGATTTGAATTATATTCAACTCTACTTTATTTCCTTAACGTCACAATAGCTCAACAATACTTTGAGCAAACACAGAGCCCTCCCAGTCTTACTCACTGTGTAAACTACAGCACTCTTCTGGGCCTTGCATATTCACCTGGATGCGTTACATTTGAGTATCCACCGCGACAAAGGATCCTAATTAAAATGATTTGCCAACCTAAACAGATGTATATATTGAAGAAATGTGCTTAAATTGACCTTCTTGGTGTAATACGTCACTAAATCCTTGGATCGAACCAAAAATTAAAGAAAACTACAACGTTACAAAAGAGAACAGGGGGAAAGCAGAAGGAGGAGGGTGACAGATGAAAGAGAGGTAGACAATTAAAGAGAAGCAGAGAGAGAGGGAGCTGATGATGACTGGGCTGATAAATGCCTCCATCTCCCTCCACACAGCCACTCTGCCCACAGCAGATGGTCATTCACTTTGTATGGCAAGCGTCCATTCCAAGCGTTTGTTAACAATGGCCCGGCGCCATCGGATCAAAGCTTACAGTGATCAGATGGCACTTCTTATGGCGCGGCGGTGTCCCCCAAAAGCTCGCCCGTCAACACACGGCTGCTGAGGGAGGGATGGGCACACCGATAGCTTTTGGATGAGAAGACTTGACTTGACGTGGGGTCAATGCAGGCTGCAAATGGCGACAGTAGGTCAATTCCCCGCGGGTGCACCAGAGTGAGCTCCTCGACATCGACGGGGGACAGTCGGTGAACGTTGCCAGGCAGCGCCGGCACCGACTGGAATGCCGCTGTCAGACGCTGTCAGACGCTAGCCCATCAGAAACCTGCAGTGTCGTCGATATGTAGTCTGGAACTGCTCCAAAGATGATAATTGATGGCAGGAGTAACTATGAGGGCACATTCTGAGGATAACGTCTCAGTAGCAGTAAAAGGCTGAAGGGCCAAATAATAAAAGACAAGCCATTAATTGATAAGGTTTTAACCAGGCGAGTGAAGCAGATCCATAAGGGCCTTATAATCTACATTCTCTCAACTGACCAGCAGGGGGCAACTCATCTGGTAACAGAAAGAAGTCTGGTTGTATAGAAGTCTATGAGAAAATGACTGTACTCTCTTGATTTGTTACCTCAGTAAACATTGTAAACATGAATCACTCCTCCACATTCCAAATATGCTAACTTCTGGTCATTGGTTGCGAAAAATAAACTTGGCGACTGTCGTAATCCAAGATGGCGAAGGCTAAGTTGCCAGACTCGAGGCTTCAAAACAGGTAGTTCACAAACCAATGAGTGACGTCATGACGAATACGTCCACTTGTATACAATCTAAATAGAACACGCACAAATACAGTAAAAAGGATGTTAAGTTGTTCTTCTTGCAAAGAAAAGCAGACGCTGGTGACAAATTCATCAAAGAGAAAAATGACTTGCAGGTGCACTTTCTTTGTGCAGCTCAATGGCCTCTCACTCCCACACACTGCAACGGGTATCAGATGACACGGGAAGACCAGTAGGGTGTAAACAGAGAGCAGTTAGAGGACACCACGTGATGGAAAATAGTTGTTCTGTCTTGTATTGTAGGGGATCAAAGGTACCAAACTTCATGTTCTGTGCTTAAAGAATGACCCTTTTTACTCTGTAAAGGTCACGGCCAGGCCTCGGGATGCTGCGGCGAGGTCAGGACTGGTGTGGAGCGGTCAGCGCTTGAAGGTTCAGATTTCTTTTTTTTTAAGTGCATGCAGAAGAATTCTGAATTTCAGTTGCAGCAGGGAGATATTTATATTGTATAATTATGACTGTATCCCCCTGCCAAGAGAGCACCTTCTCACTCCCAACTTGGTGGATGCTAGGTCAGTGGCCCTACGCTTCAAACTATGACTCTCTAGGTTCACCTCTAGTGACAGTCCTGGTTACATGTGTCTTTTCCGTCTGCATTGGATGAGAAGGGGGTGGCCCGGCAACAAACAGCAGACAGGAAAGTTGGCAACTTGCTAGTTAATGTAGTGGAGCATTTAGCAGCTACATAAACATAACAGACATTGACCAAAACTAAAGCTATGTAGAAAGTTTAACACAACTCAGAAATGCTAATGTTGCTCCATGTCAGGGACGTGGGCCTGCAAAAACATTATAGCGATATATTTGACCTGTTTATTGTTTTTAGGCATTACAGACATGGAGCGCTTACAACTATAAAGCATCATAGACATGGACAGAACGTGCTAACACAGCCAACTGTTGTAAAGGATGAGAACACGAGCATTGTGGCTTCACGCCTCATACAGGCAACAGGACTATCTTACAACTACAGCTGGGACCGAACGCCTTCAAGCTTCCAGGGCCTGCTGCTCTTTCCATGAGACAGATGTTGACTGTAAGGATGCTCGGGCGAGCAGCCCGTGGACCATTAGGCATGCACCGACTGAAGCGGTCCAGTCAAATCAACCATCGTCTATTTAAGAGAGACTTTGATCATCCCTGCAGGCTAATGGCTGAGCCCACGTTGGACCCCCGTGCTCTGTCTCCTCCCAGGTCAACTACGGGGACACTCAGCCTGCAGGGGCAAAGGGCTACCTCAGTGAACACACCATCATCACCATGGTAATGGGAAGCACTGTGTTCTGCATGGCTCTCTAGCATCACCTACTGACGCACGGTGTGCAGTACTTCCCATAGTCCACAAGTCAGGGGTTCCAAGAGAAGATCCCTAGACCATCACGTAGTCCTTACAGAGGTACAGGGGTGAAAGGAAATATGGGTCCCTCGGCCCTCTGGAGGAATGTGTGGAACCTTTGACCTTTGTTTGTTAGAGTCAATACGTTGGGTGGGTTATGGCTTAATGCAATACACAGCCCCTATTCAATATAAATGGCGTCTACATTTTGAACATGTGCAGCACAGAACTAGCTCTACTTTGTTCAGGTTTTAGTGAACTCACATCTGCAGGACGTATTCATGACCAGCGCCGTCCTTCTGGCCTCGGGGACAGAACGTTTTACAAATAATCATCCTCGTAGCAGCGTGGCAACCTTCTAGCTAAGGAAGCGGCGTCAATGTGGCCTTAAGTCAAACACTGATTGTCATCCAGGTATGATTCCCCAGAAAACAAAGTTAAAAACACACACATTATCATTACTGCCATATTTCCATCATACGATGATGAGGTCACACAGCTGTTAGCTCCGATCCCTGCATCAAACGCTGAAGGTGCTCCTGCCTCTTACGTAACACATGTGTCCATCAAACGCCTCGTTATGGTGCCGATCACTCCTTTGAAATCACCACCGCACTGACACTAATATATCTTATATATCTCAGCTTCAGAAGGCATAAAAGTGACGAGCTGATTGAGCCGTGTGTGTGTGTGTGTGTGTGTGTGTGTGTGTCTGCACACAGTGCACTGTACCTGTCGTTGTGTCGCACACACAAACACACACACACACGCACACATCTGTGAGCTGAGCCTCCTGACTCATGTGTAGAAGATCATCTTTTTATTTTTGATTGACTTTGTGCTTAGACGATGATGTAAGTAAGTCGAGGGCAGGGATAGTTTATTGGTCTGGAGAGAGGAGTCGCTGTAATATCCACAAGGCTTTGCCTCTGAACCACAAACTAAATTCTGGAACAGAGCAGAAGTTAAAGAGTAACTTTTGTTTTTCAACCAATTGTGTAATCGCTCGGGGCAACTCCTCACCTGTCAAAGTGCTTGTTTTGGTCACTAACAGGATTGTTGACCACATTATGGAACGAACCCTACGGAGAACGAAAAGCATTGCCCAAAACAATTACAATGCATTTCCGTTTAGCAGCTTGCTCCATTAATACTGGACCAATTTTAAAAAGGTGTTAGCCCCTCCCCCACATCAGTCACTTTGACCCAGAAAACCCATAGGAGAACGCTTTTTAAACTATAGACTATCCACTAGAATATAAAAGTCCTCTTGCAAAATAATAGGGAAAATAATGTGCCATAATTAGTAGCTACCATCGGCATCAAGCGGGAAGTATAAAGAACACAAAAGCACACACACGTGGAGGCGAATGGGTCCAAAATACCACGGCGTCGTTATTATACACCATTAGAGGGCCTCCATCGAGGTAGTGTTGCGCTCCCATAACGTTGGGGGACTTGTGTGAGACTTTAAGGCTCCAATCCGGTTCAACCCGTTTTCACCAGAGTGTCGGGGACTGGCTCACGTCTTTCAAAAGGCCAGATGAAAGGTCGGGGATTACATTACAATACATGTCATTTAGCTGACGCTTTTATCCAAAGGGACATTCATACACTGTAGAACGGCTACAGGGAACAATGCAGGGTTAAGTGTCTTGCTCAAGGACACGTCGACTAGGGTGGGGATCGAACCACCAACCCCCTGATTGAAAGACAGACCCACTGACCCACAGGGGATCAACTCTTTGTACAACTCATCCTCTCATCCTCATCCTCTGGCCACCACGACCGCCTGGACCTATCGTCACAGCTATTCCAGCCAATGGCTTTCCAGACACGTCAACACAAGTACACAAGTCGACCTCACGGTGGCGCCAGAGAGAGAGCCAGGTCGGTAAAATACATCAACTGGAAATCATGGATATGTTTGTCTGTTGTTGACCGCTGGGTGGCAGTAGAGGCACCGTACAGTCGCCAGTCCGGAAATAAAACAAGAGCGGTCTACGACGTCATCACCGAGCGACGCTTGAGTCTCCCGATTTCACCATGGCGGAAGATGAGTATGTGAACGCTTTCTTTCTTCTGCCTCATCTGAGTCCATCCTTCTTTCTCCGCATGTACGTGTCTGGCTTAAAGTGTCAGTGAGAAAGAAATGCATGAATTATTCTATCGAGACCCATATTTATCGTGTCGATGGCGAGGAAAGGGCTGTTTCTAGGGCGGCTTGTTTCCACATGGGTCCGACTGTAGTTATGGATTATTATCATGTGTCCGACTAGTTATGGATTATTATCATGTGTCCGACTGTAGTTATGGATTATTATCATGTGTCCGACTAGTTATGGATTATTATCATGTGTCCGACTGTAGTTATGGATTATTATCATGTGTCCGACTAGTTATGGATTATTATCATGTGTCCGACTGTAGTTATGGATTATTATCATGTGTCCGACTAGTTATGGATTATTATCATGTGTCCGACTGTAGTTATGGATTATTATCGTTATTATTATGTTATTGAAATGCCGCTACGCGTCTTCTGCTCGGGGACGTGTTTACGGAGCAAATGGCCTCTAGCTCACTCCTTAACAGCAGTATGTGTGTGTGTGTGTGTGTGTGTGTGTGTGTGTGTGTGTGTGTGTGTGTGTGTGTGTGTGTGTGTGTGTGTGTGTGTGTGTGTGTGTGTGTGTGTGTGTGTGTGTGTGTGTGTGTGTGTGTGTGTGTGTGTGTGTGTGTGTGTGTGTGTGTGTGTGTGTGTGTGTGTGTGTGTGTGTGTGTGTGTGTGTGTGTGTGTGTGTGTGTGTGTGTGTGTGTGTGTGTGTGTGTGTGTGTGTGTGTGTGTGTGTGTGTGTGTGTGTGTGTGTGTGTGTGTGTGTGTGTGTGTGTGTGTGTGTGTGTGTGTGTGTGTGTGTGTGTGTGTGTGTGTGTGTGTTGTTCTCAGACCAAAGAAGGTGATCAAGCTCGTCCCCGAGTATCTCCTGAAGAAGAGGAAAGCCTACCAGGCCATCAAAGCCACGCAGGCCAAGCTTTCGCTGCTCGAGAAGAGGAAGGTACTGATCACAACGTGTCCCTGTGACGTGAGCAACAGTCAACCACCATGTCTACACGCACACCTGCTGCCTGTGTTTAGTTGCGGTGCTTGTCTGTGATTCCCAGGTGTCGAGAGGCAAGCCGCTGAAGTTCAAGCGTCTGGAGGACTTCCTGAAAGACAGCCACAGGAGGCACCGCGATGACACGCGCATCCAGAGGTCGGAGAACCGGCCGAGAGCCCCGCTGCCCCCCGCCAAGAGCAAGCTGGCCTTCGCCGTCCGCATCAGACAGTGAGTGCTTTGGGCCTTGGAGCAGAATGTGTGTCTCTGTATTTACACACACACACACACACACACACATGGCCACGCCACATGGGGAGTCATCAGTGGCTCAAACTGGTTGTCCATTTGTTCAGTTGTTTTGCAAACACCAGTTTTGGTCTGAGTTTATTCTCCGCAATAACCTCGAATCCAATGAGAAAATCCTGTTTTAAGCTGTTCCTTAATGTATTTAAATGTCATCTAATTACCAAACCCTCTTTGCAATGTCTTTGGCCTCCTCGCTGGCTCCTTTTTTTTGCTTTGGCTGCAGCGCTCCTTACGTTGCTGAATGTCATCAGTAAGATTTGATCGGTCAAGCACTTTGTTCATTGATCTTGCACTGCTTATGCTTTTATAGTGAAATGGCACTGACATAAACTTGATTGACCAAATGAAATTACTATTGCTGAGTGGTCGTGTCAGAATACAGGACGGCGCTGTCTAGTACTCGCACAGAAGAGATCAATCGTTTCCTATCCTGCTTTCTTTTCATCGTAGCAAATATAAGTCTGTATCCTGATTCCAGCCGAATGATCAGAGCGTGTCAAATACTTCAGTTAAAATAAAAAGCAGATCTTTGAGAGTGCATCTTTTATACGTACACAAGAAAACGCCGCTTCAGTTCAGTCAACACGTATCGCTCTCTCCTCTTCAGGATTAAAGGCGTCAGCCCCAAAGTGATGAAGGTGGTCCAGATGATGAAGCTGAGGAAGATCTTCAGCGGGGCCTTCGTCAGGATCAACAAGACCTCCGTTGCCATGATGAAGATGGTGGAGCCCTATGTGGCCTGGGGGTGAGTAGCTTCGGCTCGGATCAACTTCGTTCAGGTTTGTTCCGCTATACCCTAATCATCATCATCATCATCATCATCATCATCTCCCCCCCCACAGATTTCCCAACTTAAAGTCCGTCCGCGAGCTCATTCTGAAGCGAGGTCAGACCAGGATTGGCAAGAGGAGGGTCCCCCTCACGGACAACACCTTCATTGAGCAGCACATGGGTGAGTCGCCTTCCTCCAGCAACAGTAACATTTAACACGGCAACGTCATTATTTAAAGTCGTTAATATCTCACTACGAAAAACTAATCTAAAATGTCAATGTCCCTTTCTCAGGTAAACATGGCATCATCTGCCTTGAGGACCTCATACACGAGATCTACTCAGTCGGCGCGGGCTTCCGGGTCGCCAACAACTTCCTGTTGCCCTTCAGGTTGTCGGTGGCTCGCCACGCGGCCACGGACAAGGCCGGGCTCCTAAAGGACCTGGGAAAGCCCGGGTTTCGCAGCACGGACATTAACACCATCATCCGGCAGCTGAACTGAGTGACTGGACGGACACTCCGGCCCCGGCTACGGGGACGCTTCATTTCCAGAGGAGCGTAACGCCAACAACAAGTTACTTTTGTTTGTTTGGCAGAGAAGCTCAAGGTTTCACCCAGAGTCGTATTTAACATGTATGTTTTAGTAGCAACCATTGTTGTGGTTGCATGATGCGAGCAGAAGGACCTGAACTGGAGTCTCTTTGGCTTTAAGTTTAAAACATATATTCTAATTCCCATGACTACGGACTGATGGAAGCTGTTTGGTGACAAATACTATTTTGAATCACTGGTGAGATGAAAAATATTGTCTGTTAAAGGTAAACTTCCCTCCACACAAATCGACTTGTGTATCAGTAACTGTTTCCTCACATGCCTCCGCAGAGAAGAATTCAAGGTGACACCGTGCGGGCAATTTGATGTGCACATCTATATTTTTGTGGGCGAAGTATTCCTACTTGCGACGTGTATTATTCCTCAGTTGTCAGAGGAGCGGACCAACACATGGCTGCGTATAATAGGACAGTGATTGTGGCCCGCAGCCACAAACCCATCGACTGCTAATTCACTCACTACATTCAATGTGGACATTTGTCTTTTAAAATCAGTTTGACAGATTTAAGTTTTGTTTAAATAAAAAAATTTAAAAAACAAAGGATTCAGTGTTGAGACGTTTACAAAGAGGTCACATTACACTCCTCCCGGAGTGTTACACTGGTGTTACTATTAATTCAATGAGACACATGAGTCACCAGCCGGGAGAGGAGAGAAGCTACCTATGCAGCTGCGCCTTCACCTAGTGCGCACTGGGAGAAATGGAGGATGGGGCTCTTCGTGGATGTCACCGACAGGTTTCCCCTCAACCCGAGGAGAGCATGTGCGCGCGCGCCGTTAGCCGGAGGGGAGCGGATGTGAGGTGAGCTTTGCAATCGAAGACGTTTTGGAAGACTGGTGTCATGTATGGTGAGTGACGCATACCGTCAACTAAATCTATAAAGAAAAAATCAATCGGTGACCATTGCCATGGTGATTAATTACTGTGATGACGATTTGACCTGCTCCCAGCACAGCCGTAGACCACATATCCAGCGAGAGTGACGTCATCCTGTTTCACAACATGCACGGAAACAAATGTCGACGTGCAACACGGCTGCCGTGCGCGTTACAATGTCATTGTTTTATTTTGGTCCCAATAATGTGGAAAAAACAAATCGATATTAAATAGATTTCAGTCTCCTGATGCACTAGTTGTGCTGCCTTCCATAAAAATCGGAAAGATCCAAACTATCCTTAGTTTTTTGGGGAATGAGAGCTGAACGCACAACGGGAATGACCGTAAAACGTGTTCTAGTGACGTGTATTTATGTATTTATTCAAACCCGTCATCGTGTAAGTGTTTTCAACTAGAACTACTGAAACGCTGCACGTGCAGCATAGTTTTACGCAACTGTCAAACTGTCGGTTCAATGTGGCGAGTACGTATTTTACGAGGAGTCCTGAAGGCAGCATCTCGTGTCAAGGAGAATGGGCGGTCCGTCACTGCCTGCCCCTCGCGAGCAGACGCACCGCAGCTTCAGTGGTTTTGGGAGCGTCGAGCGTCCTCAAGGTAAGCCCCGTTACTCCACACACACGACGTCCATGTGAACGGGGCCAGTGCGTGTGGGGCCAGTGCGTGTGGGGCCAGTGCGTGTGGGGCCAGTGCGTGTGGGGCCAGCCGCTGTCACTGAAGGACAATCCGGGAGTGCGCCGGCGGCAGAAGAAAGTTTGGGATCGGGCAACAAGACCATGTGGGCGCACGGTCGGTTCACGGTAAAGACCACCGTGTCCGCGTGCTGCTGCTTCTCTGGTTGGAGCGGCGTACGGTTGGCGCAGAGCAGCACCGAGCCGCTCAGCAGCGCCGGTAGCAAACCTCATTTTAGTGCTAGCTCGCGCGGCCGAAATGAATGACATGTCTGTGCGGGTGGAGACTAATTAACCAAGTAGGCAGCACGGATGTGTCACGTGCACGAACGCATGCGCCTAAAGTAACGTGGTACGGGTTTCGTGTCGGTTCGCGTCAGAGGGCTAACGCGTTGGCCCACGGTGGTCACGAAGTGTAACGCCAATATTGATCTTCCGTTTTGATGAACCTGTTTGCGCGTGAACCATCAGGAGGAGGAGGACTTGCATTGTGTAATAGATCCTTTTCAATGTGTCTGACGTTTAAAAATGAGATACAAACGTTGGTAGGAAACTACACGAAATATTTTGTATTTCTCTATTTTTGCTAAATGAATATTAATTACCTTTCTCTCCCCCTGGTGGTTATTGAAATACATTTTACATGGTCACCATCAAAAACCAATAAAAGGCTGCTGTGTTTACAATACGTGTACAAGTCTTTTCCAAAATGGAGCTCCGATTGGTTGAGATGTCCCTTGAGTATCTCTGTTTTCTTTGGCATCAGTGTAATAAGGAAGGACACTGACACCTTTATGGAGAACGAACAGAAGGTACTGCAACGTCTGCGACCGATTTCTGCCCGGTCCTCGCCGGCTGCTTGTCAGTTCATGGAGCACATTAAAAACTGAAGTCGCCGTATTCGTTTGTTTTGGTGAGTTCGAACACCGATTGAACCCTCTTCCCAAGCACACGTCTGTTTGACCTTACGGTACGGCCACATTTCCCTGCCAGAGTTCAGTCTTGGATAAGAGTTTTGTAACTTTTTCTCATTTGCAGCGATTGTTTGGGGAGGAGGACCCGGGCCGGGAGTTTGTCTTTAATTCCAAGGGACGGCTTCTTCCCATTCGCGAACCGCAGGCAGTCACTGCCCGTACGGTCGCCTCTCCGTCCAACTTAAAGGTGGAGTGGCTAGGCTGCCATCTACGCATCTGTCACAGATTGAGGGTCAAACACTCGGGTCAAGTTTTCACATTTCACATTTTAAGTAAAAACTCCCGTATGATATATTTACGTTTCGATGGTTCCATCCCATTATGCGAACCGCTTATCCTATTCAGGGTTGCGGGGCGCTGGAGACGATCCCAGCTGACACCCTGGACAGGTCGCCAGTTAGTTACTAGTCAAAAACTGCAGTGAGCCATTTTTGCACATATCCTTTTGGATACCTAAACCAGCTATTCTTGATGCATAATTATTAACACTTGTTTTGTAGATCTCTGAAATGGGTGTTTTTTTATAGGAAGAATATCAGGACAGTATATTCTGCTTATCAAAAAAGCAATTGTGGATATCTGAGATTGAAAGCCCTATACAAAGAGGGATTTTGTGGATGTCTAAAATGTGTCTGCAATAGCCTAGTAATTAAAGGAAAAAACGGCTTGCAATGCATATATATATATATATATATATATATATATATATATATATATATATATATATATATAAACGTCAAACCCGTTTCACAGTTGTTGTTTAAAGGAATATCAGACGATTTACAGTCCCACAGGCTCGACTGAACCCTTTTGTTCCTCAGAACCCAAACTCAAGTTTCCTCGACTAAGTAGGCTTCACTGTATTTGGGCAGCCACGTTTACACGTTTGCAGTGTGGTTTTGTTAAATGTTTCAGCGACATCAGATTAGATGAAGAATGTATTACAGGGCACATAAAAGGCAGTTATTTTCACACTACTTTAAGTTGCCATTGACACACACAATCCCACTTAAAGAGTTGCACCTATTTACCCAGATCACATGGCAAGGGCCAAGATGACTTCCAGTTATCTGCTTTGAGGGAACTATCGCACCTTCTGCAGGCTAATGATTACACACAAGCCTCAACCATTGTGTGTGTGTGTGTGTGTGTGCGAGTGAGAGATATCTGGTGTCGCGTTAACAATTGTCACAAGAATAAGGCAGTGTGCCGCGTCACTTTTTCTGCTCGGTGTCATCAACCTACAGTGGCATATCTTTTTAGAACGGATGATAGCGTTCCTTCGTTGGCAGCACTCGACCGTCGCTGCTCCTGGAAGTGAAGGCGATGCGTCTCACAGCCAGTGCTGTACAGGTACTCCACGCAGGAGGCCAGGGTTCAGCCAAAGGGTATAATGATTACTCAAATGAGACCAGCCGGGCCCGTGTGTGAGCATGTAGCGCGCACACGTGTATGTAGTGGGTAGTAAATGAATGGGGAACAGGTTTATTTTTGTTTTGGTGTGCATTTTAATTTCCCCGATCTCGGGAACCCATCAGCTATCGGTCTGTTGACGGATAAGTCTCTGTGGGTGGTGGGGGCAATGGAGCTATATTTTTAGCCAAAGTTTGCCAATGCAGTTTGCCTTTTTTGCTCTCCACATGGAATGTATTTTACCAAAGCCTGATTGAACACGATTGGTCAATAAAACTCTGACTACAAATAGAACCCAGAATACATCAATTCCCAAATCTAGTCCTTTATTTATAGAGATTGACATTTCACTGGTTTGTAAAAAATGCCTTTTATTGCCTGATATAGAACAATCTGGTTTGGGACCGTCTCGTCCACCTGACCTTTCAGACAAACGGGCTCAACATTTCTCTTTTGCTTGGACCTGTTCAAGCTTTAAACTTTCAGAGAAGAAGAATGTTTATAATCCCTGGAGGAAAAGGGGCCCTGCACTAAACCATTAGGACTGACACGTTTAGAGGCCAAAGACTGACCGAGTGTTTTGATAATAGTTTTAAATAGTCAATGAAATACTAACTGCAGGGGGAACTATTTACTAGTAGTATTTACAGAGTACTAGGGCCTTGGTGTGTTTTTTTGTTTGTTTTTAGCTGGCCCCTGGGGCTGGAGGACAGAACGCCATCCCACTGGTCCCTGTGCAGTTATAGTTAAGTACCTTTTTTCAAAGCGCTATACAAATAAAATGTATTATTATTATTATTATTATTATAGTGGCCTTCAAGGAGCAACAGTGAGCCCGCTGCACGCTCCAAAAACCAACTTTGACAAGCAAACGGGTGACCTTTAATGCTCTATTGGAAGTGTTTTCAAAGCGTATCTTTTATGATGACTTTAAGGATGAAGAGTAATAGACGCTTGGTGCCACCACAGAGAAAATGACCTTGTTCAACCTCGAATTGGCATGCATGTTTGCATTATAGAAAGCCACCCTGATGGATGCAAAATGAGACTGATTTCTGTATCTTCGTGTCAAGGGCAAAGAGAAGACAACTAATAATAATTCTTTAGTTGGCGCCCTTTAATCCCCGTTATTATTCCCTTTGAGTGCATTGAATACAGAGCCTCTGCCGGGATTGAAAGTGTGGCGTCTGCTTTGAACGACCTTGATAAGCATAATAAAAAAAGCCCTGGTGTCATTCAATAGACTGTCCTGTGCAGCTGCAAACCTTCCCATGCTCTACCTGCCCCCCTCCCCTACATATCAAACCACATGTCTCCTGTTTTTCCACCATTTATACACTAGACTGGGGGCGTAGGGGTAAAAGCACCGCAACGTGCAATCATTGTCCCTGTGTTGCCTGGCAACCGCAGCCTCCCTGACCTCCTTGTGTGATTTGCGACGCTCGTGACACCACCACCACATAATACGCAGCCTAGTCCAAAACACAGGCGGGGGGGGGGGGGAAGCCTCCACATCGGTTGAATCCTGGGACCGGGGCGTTGTGATAATATTGGGTGTAAGCAATTTACAGCAAGGCACTCGTATGATGAAAAGGCACGTCATTCCCTTTTTTGTATTGTACACTCATAAGTACAGCCAAGCCCTGTCAGTGGCCTGTGGGGTTACGTGTTCAGTCTGTTTGCTCTCGGCAGCTCGGATTCTGGAGGGTCCCCATCGACCAATCATGGTCCCTAACGCCTCTGCATTTTGTGATTTCGCTGTTGTAAAAAATGGAATGCGAGGAAGGTTTCCAAGAGTAGCACTCTGTCGGTCTTCCTCGTACCAAGTACCACAGCACCCCAGAGACACGGAGAGGATCAGTAAGAGTTGCAGGTGGTTTTCCTCACCGCGTAGCTAACTTGGATAGGTGGAGATGAGGTTTCCAGAGGCTGTCGGCTTGGTAAGTTTGGACCATTTAGAACTGTAAAGGTCAGTTGAGCCGAGCTGCTCTGAGGTCTGACTGTGATAAAGGACAGTCAATGGTTGTCAAGGATGGGTTTGCAGGTACCTCCATGGTTCCACCGCGATCCAGTGGGCTTCTGGTTTTAAGCTCGAGGAGGATTTTGATCAAAGGGCCCTGAAGTAACTCAGGTTTTAAAGCATTGTAGTTTTTTTTCACGTTGTTGCGGCCCATTTTTAAAATGGCATTCAAACAGTAGGGGAAGCAACAAAGGGCCGCTGGCTCTGATCCCGTAACTCCTGGCAGGAGCAAAGTCTCGTGCGGAGCAGCAGTGTATGTTTCCCAGTGTGCCTTGAACTGCATGTGCAAAGTGACACATTAAGTGTTCTTACATGATCTAATCATTAGTTAAAGAGCTACATCTGTTGAGACAGCCACGCGATGGGGGTCTTTCCACTGAACCAGATTGACCTGGCAGTTGCTTCTGTTCCCAACCTGTCATGCGCTGTGGTAGATTAGCCGTAATAAGTTGTAATGATGAGGGTGAGGGTTTAACGGGGTCAATCGTCTCGGCCGGTGCTTGATCAAACCAGCGGGGAACATCGCACAGACGGGCCCGTCGGCACGGAAAGCCATGGATGTTTGACGAGTCCGGAGATTGTAATCTCACATAAGACTTAATGGTGCTTCATTTACCTGCACTATGCGTACGTTTCTTTAATATCCGCCCAGCGTGAGAGTTTGAACAGTTTTTTGCCGTGGCACTAGTCGCCTACTTTCGGTGCATGAGTGGACGCATGGACTGCGGAGCAGACAAATACGGTTGCTCTCACTACCAATATTTTATACCAATATAATATACCAATATTAGCTGCTCTGTTTCAACATGAAATTGACCGCTTGCTCACTGTAGCTGCTTTTGTTGTCTTTGCCCAATCAGAGGCACACTAGCCTTCAATTTTCAGTTTATTTTGTATAGCCCAATATCACAAACTCTCCTCAGAGGGCTTTACAATCTGTACACATACGACATCCCTGACCTTTGACCTCACATTGGATCAGGAAAAACTCCCCAAAAATAACCTTTGACAGGGAAAAAAGGGAAGAAACCTTCAGGAGAGCAACAGAGGAGGATCCCTCTCCCCGGATGGACAGATGAATAGAGTTACATAAACACATTACATGAAGAGAAGCCGGCTGCATCACAGCTGAAGTAGGCTTTGTTAAACTCCGATCCAAAGAGAATGACTATTCTGATTATCGTCAACATGCTGAACACGGCAGCTTGTTATCGGACTGATAACGAGGAACGGTCGATCCCTCATGCAAATCCCTGCCAAGGATTCTTTGGTTACCACAGAGACGGCTTTCTGACTTTAAACAGCTGTATTCAAGTTGCCCTCCACTCACTCAGTAGTGGAGGAGGCTGCAGCACAAGGCGCCTGGTGTGTAGTGGCATGTCCTGAGCACAGTGAGGAGCTAGAACACATATCCCCCCTGAAGTGAGGACTGTAAAAACACTGTTATGTCAAAACATATTGAGGGATTGGGTTTTGTTTTGGTTGAAATGATCTGCACCCCAAAGAGAAGAAACCAAAATGTGTGTGTGTGTGTGTGTGTGTGTGTGTGTGTGTGTGGGGGGGGGGAAGAGGACTACATTTCATGTGTAACAATATTGCAACATGCCCTGCATTTGTGCTGTGGTGAATATGTGTGTTGTCCTCTGCAGCGATCGTGATCGAAGTATCGTGACAAAGATACTCAAGTCTGAGTGGCCCGTGTGTGTCAGACTCAGTAGTTACAGTTAGTCCTTTGCCTGTTTTTTTACTTTTAGTGACGTCCCGATTCCTGCTTTCTGCAGCCGATACAGATTGGTGTTGTTGTTTTTGTTTTGTTATAGCAGCAAAGCTCCAGAAGAAAACAAATGTGTTCACCACTGCCCCAAAGTCAGTGTACATTGTCAGAAACTCTAAATGTCATTTCTTTTACTTTGTTATAGTCAATACACATTTTTGCATAAAATAAACAATCAAATTCAAATCTTTTGGAAATAAGTGTATTTTATTCATAATGTTGCCATTAGTAGTTTGTTGCTAAGAGCTGGTGTTGGGAAGTTAAACAGGTCATAATTCCCTCTCTAATATCTATTATAAAGCTGTGAAAACATCCCCTTCAAACAACTGGACATATTTAAGTTCTCTAAACAAGGGGTCAAAGGACGAGGTTGTGGTACGCTGGGCAGATTGGCACAACACTCAATAATAAAGGGTCTCTGGTTTCAGTTTGATGATGCAGGAACCCATTCGACAGACTTCCTGCTGGGAATCCGCCGTTAGAGTACAGCCGGCAGTGATGCATTCAAAAGGTTTTACTACTGGTTCAGTAATAATAAAATCTGAGCACATACAAATAAGTTAGAGGCTGGATGGTTTGTTACTCACGGCCAATCAAACAGCTGACTGCTGAGAGAAAACCCTTATTTCTTTGAGACAAGACGTCCTCACTTGTTGTTCTCCCTCCAGCTCTCAGCTACTCTCCCTATGGGTGAGGGCTCTCTGACGACGTGATCAGCCCCAGAGGCCGTGCTTCCAACAGCCTTCCCTCTCCCCTTCCCCACCACATCCACTGTCATCATGGGGGACGTAGTCCGCATGCACTTCACCACAGCGGACTATGTCATCTTTACCTTGCTGTTGGTGGCCTCAGCCGGCATCGGCCTCTTCTACGCCTTCTCCGGTGGGCGCCAGCGCACAACACAGGTAGACTGCAGACGGGAGGAAGTCTTTTTCTTCCATCTCTTTCCTGACAATATCCTAACTCTCATTTGTTATTTTTTTATTGTTTGTTTTATTTTGTTGAACATTGTGTTTGTTTGTAGGAGTTCCTGATGGCGGATCGCTCCATGAGCTGCCTGCCCGTGTCTCTGTCCCTGCTGGCCACCTTCCAGTCGGCCGTGGCCATCCTGGGCGCTCCCTCCGAGGTGTACACCTTTGGGACTCAGTACTGGTTCCTGGGCTGCTCCTACTTCTTGGGCCTGCTCATCCCGGCTCATGTGTTCATACCCATCCTCTACCGCCTGCGGCTGTCCAGCGCCTACGAGGTACACGCGAGTCGAGAATGACCACGCACGTGCTCGTTTGACACATCTTATCTGTCCTCTTATCTGCTTACTATCTGCCTGTTAACGTTCAACAAAGACAAATGACCCAGGACTGAACATCTTCACACGGTCTGCAACGACAGCCAGACAGGTGACCGCTCAGTGTACTGAAGGTTCATGACATGAGCTGGAGAGTACAAAGAATGAGTTGTGACTATACAAAACACCTCAAGTTTTCTTCTTATTAAGTGTGACACGGAAGGTTTGATTTCCCCTTAGTTTAGGGAGTTGTAAAGGTGTAAAGTATAAAAAAGTCAATGTGATCCTCAAATAAGGGAAAACCGAAAGCCATGCACGTGGGGGAAATAAAAAGGTTTGGTGTTGGTCCATGCGGCAACATTAAAGTGAGCGTGCCGCCACCGCAGCATCCTTGTTTTGGTGTTAAGCAGACGGTGAAGGCATTTTGACATGTTGCAGTTGAGATAGAGCAGGTACCTTCGGTGTTTTAGCCTTACTGGGGTTGCTAAAGGGTTTTAATTCCTTTAAGTGTAAGACCTAGATGAGAAGACCTGACCTGACCCCTTGAGGAGGAGACTTGAGGGTGTTTTGTGCCACCGATTTCATTTGAAGGATACTGTAGACTTTGACTATGTGGGTCTAAACTGGCAGCTCTGAGCCCGTACACTGACCGTGTATCACGCAATGACTCTGAGATCATATTCTAACCAGCCGTGTTGTTTTTGTTTTTTCTCCCCTCAACAGTACCTGGAGCTGCGCTTCAACAAGACGGTCCGCATATGTGGGACAGTGACCTTCATCTTTCAGATGGTATCTATGTTTGCGTCATACTTTCTCTGTAGTATTGGTGGCAATTAAACAGATACTTTGTACAGACATGAATCATTGTATAATAATAAGAAAATTACGTCTAATCACTTAGTAGCCACTTCCCATTGAGTTCAGCGAGCTGGCAGCTAAAGTAGGCAGGTGAGGTCGTGAAACAGAGTTAAGAAAGGCAACAAGCCAAAAGGAGAAAGCCATTTCACCTTATCGTCCCTCCTCGTCGTCTTATCTGAGAGCGCGTTCATTGGCTGATTATATGACGGCCGGAGTAAAACGTGGCCCTGGCGATGTCACTGTGACCCTCGTAAACTGTCTTATTGTTCGGTTTGCCTACATTTTGTCAAACAAAAGCCATAACAGTGTTCAGTCGTGTCATAAATTGTTATTCTCAAAGATAATTGATTAAAGTGCACAGTCCCTATACTTTCATCAGCAGACGACACCTAGTAATTAAAAAGATTAACCCTCTGAACCCTAACACTGTCACGTTGTACTCACCTTGGCCTCGTTCTTTTCACTGCAGTCATGGAAACGGCACAGTGATGGATAAAAGTGAGGAGAACTCAAAGTGTTCTTTTAATGCCATTAATTGTAAAGAGAAAACAATTCAATTCAGTTTATTTTGTATAGCCCAGAATCACAAACTCCCCTCAGAGGGCTTTACTATCTGTACACCTGCGACATCCCTGACCTTTGACCTCACATCGGATCAGGAACAACTCCCAAGAAATAGAAAAAAGACTTTCAAGTTTAATTTTTTACATTTATTTTACAAAAATGCGTTCATATAATCGTAATATTAAACTTATCTCAAAGTCAGTTGGATCAGTCCAACCAAAATGCCAACCCCCCTCACAAAGCCCCGTGTAGTTTCACAGTGAAGCCGGTATCATCTGATACGCGTGAGTCGGTGAGACCTCTGGGTTCAGCTCTGTTGTCTTTGTGATTCCTTCTGCTCTGCAGTGTTTATTGTCCTGTTCTTCTGCAGGTCATTTACATGGGGGTGGTCCTGTACGCCCCGGCTCTGGCACTCAATGCAGGTATGATTTATTAATTCACGTCATACTTCACCACAGGATTATCACACCTTTTTTTCCACAAACAGTTGCCCACGGGTACTGATGTCATCGCCCAAATGATTGATTAACCGGCGTGCAGTGTTTTGTAATGCTGCTACACTACTCTTTTTCAGTGACAGGTTTTGACCTATGGGGGGCAGTGCTGGCCATGGGGTTGGTGTGCACTCTGTATACTGCTCTGGTGAGTCCCCTAAACTACATTAGTATAACAGTACTCAGGATGTTTCTCTTACCAGCCTCACCTCTGGTCATTCTAGGATCTTAGATGTCACATGTGTCAGTACGTCAAGCCTCTTACTATGGTCGACCTTTCACCGACAGCTTTTAATGTTGATTATGATAGAATTGAAAGTGAATCCACTGCTCCTCTCTCCCAGGGGGGTCTGAAGGCGGTGATCTGGACCGATGTCTTCCAGACGGTGGTGATGTTCGCGGGACAGCTGGCGGTCATTGTGGTGGGGGCCAATCAGGCGGGGGGCATGGCAGAGGTGTGGAGGAAAGCAGTGAATGGCAGCCGCATTTCTGGACTAGAGTGAGTCGCGGGGTTGAGCATTCCTCATTACCTTTGAAATGTTGCGGCGCATAAAGGGAGGGGCTGATTACACTCTATTTCCCCTTTGCCCGTGCAGCCTGAACCCCGACCCTCTGGAGCGCCACACCTTTTGGACGCTGGGTGTGGGAGGAGTCTTCCTGATGTTGGCTCTGTACGGGGTCAACCAGGCCCAGGTCCAGAGATACCTCAGCGCTCGTACGGAGAAGGAGGCCGTCATGTGAGTGCCGTCAAAGTCTCGACATATACTTGTCTCATCCTTGCTGAAGATACTTATTTCATATATTCAGTTGCTTTCCTTTTCATCTATGCCTTTTTTATGATGTCGGCCCTCTTGTCTCCACCGTTGACCGTGTTTTCGTTGGCCCTTCCAGGTCCTGCTACGTAGTTTTCCCATGCCAGCAGATTGTCCTGTGTTTAGGTTGCCTGATGGGTCTGGTCATGTTTGCTCGCTACGGAGAGGACAGCCCTCTGGACAAAGGCTACGTCAAAACTAATGACCAGGTCAACATTATGTCACCTCCATGGTTCCTTCATTGTAGTGTGTATACAGCGACTTTTCTTTTCTTTCTTGGCTCTGGAGGTATCCACTAATATTTAGCTGCTTTGTGCAGATGGTGCTGTATTTTGTGATGGACGTCTTCAAGGATCTGCCCGGGCTCGCAGGACTGTTTGTGGCCTGTCTCTTCAGCGGCGCTCTCAGGTAAGAGGACAGGTTTGGAAGAAAAGGATCCTCCACTGTTGAATGAAGCCGATTCAACGAGTCCTCCAGTTCCTGAACTTTAAGAAAGTTCCTGATCACTGCCGTCTTCATGCGCTATCCTTGTCGTACAGACAAGCTTTATAATGTTCAATCCCATCTGTTCTTCTCCCTCCAGCACCATCTCATCCGCTTTTAACTCCCTCGCAACCGTAACCATGGAGGACCTGATAAAACCTTATTTTCCAAACATGACCGAGGCTAAAGCTACGCTGCTATCCAAGGGTCTTGGTAAGACAGCTGCTTTAAATGGTGTTATGTCTCCAAGAAATGGTGTCCATACAATCTACGTTTCAAGGATAATTCATTGTCATAATGCATCATATGCCACACAAAAAAACACTGTGCATTCCTGTAATTATTATTTTTATTTGCATCAGGAATGTGAACATCTGCAACTAAACAATTCTTCTTACTTTTTTACCTTGTCGGCACCATTTAAATTTACACAGCCAGAGCAGTTCTTCATAGATCACCTCAAAAAAAAAGAAAAAAGCTTGACTTTAAGAATCAACTGAGGGGTCCCCAACAGATGATTGCATTAATTAGCTTTCAGGGAGGGGTAACCTCTAACTATTTCTTCTCCACAGCTTTGGTCTACGGCCTGGTGTGTCTGGCTATGGCCTACCTCGCCTCTATAATGGGATCTGTGCTGCAGGTAAACATGCAGAGACATGCTCTGAGTTTCAAATAAAGAAACATGTATTTGATTGGAAGAGTGACACATTTGAAAGTGTTTGTAATGTGTTCCGTCTGTGCTTTGTGCCCTCAGGCAGCCTTCAGCATCTTCGGGATGGTAGGCGGTCCTCTGCTGGGCCTCTTCTGTCTGGGAATGTTCTTTCCCTGGGCGAACTCCACTGTGAGTCCTTTTTGAACACTTTAGTTTTGTCATGATTTTATGTTGTCCACACTCTGTTTGCGTTGAGGTTCGAACCTCCGCACCTGTCCTCCTCAGGGTGCAGTGGTCGGGTTAGTAGCGGGCCTCGCCATGGCCTTCTGGATCGGCATTGGGAGCTTTGTGATGCGCATGCCCGATTCCCTGCCAGCACTCAATGCCACGGTCCTGCCCCTGTTTGACAACATGACCACCGCCGCCATGACGACACTGGTCACCGCCACCAAAGCCAAGCTAAGGTAACGCATGAAAACCAAAAGAACTGACCTCAAAGACTTTCACTGAACTTCTGCCTTGCAGACTGCAGATGATTAATCCCATAATGGTCCTCAGGGAGGTTCGCTGTTCATCTGGTCACATGACATCTATTGCCCCCCCCCTTTCCTTCAGGCCATCGGGTGTGGAGGCGCTCTACTCGTTGTCCTACATGTGGTACAGCGCTCACAACTCCACCACTGTGGTGGTGGT
>NC_046990.1:0-62216 GCF_009769545.1 Cyclopterus lumpus
TAAGACAATACGTGAAGCAGAGACAGTCATCACAGAGGCAATAGAGATGCACAACAGGGAGAACAGCTCATCATCGGAGCCTCCATCCTCAGCAGCAGAGAGGGGATCGCCCCCGCCTCTCGATGAGACCCTCCCTGAGTGGCCTCTTCCCTCACAGGATGAGCAGCCTGCACCTCCACCTCCTCGAGCCAGAGGGACTGCAGCAGTCAGACAAGGAGAACGGGAGGAGGCACCTGCTCATGCAACAAACACACAAGTCCGGGAAAACACTGTGCCCCCCACACAAGCCGCGGTGGCACAGAAGGACCGCCCACTACAGACCTGCAACCCAGAGGAAGAATCCTCATCATCTCAAGACAGCGGCGCCACGCCTGACAGGTTGGAGATCACATCCACACCAGAACAACTTCTCCCTCTCGCACAGAGACCAAGACAAATATTGCCACGCCCACTTGTAAAGGGCCCCTCCTTCTCCTTGTCTCCGAAAATTCGGACCAAGCCACGCTCTCACTCCGCACCTTGCAGCCAAAAGGAGCTGCCGGTCGGGGACTCTTCGGATGAATCCACGAACACAGAGCTAGACAGACTTTTTGAGGGGGAACCGACAAGCAACTCCATCTTTACACCGGTAACAGTGAGGAAAATTCAGTCGGCAGTCCAGACCCGCCTGGCCTCACCCCCATCTTCATCACCCACAGGTGGACTCTCAACACCAACAGCAACAAGACCTCATCAAACCACACAGCACCTCTCTTCAAACAACAAGATAAAAGACTGGACTATGAACATTAGAAAGAGATTGGTTATCATAGGAGACTCAAATTTAAGCAGATTCCCGGCATATGACATTGCTGATCTACAAATAGACTCATTCCCAGGGGCCACTTTCAGGAACGGAGAGGCTATTCTGGAGTCCATCTCATCGGAGGTGGAGGTCGACATCATGATCCTGTCCTTCGGGATCTGTAACAGAGTACAGAAGACGGAACAGACGGCCATCAAACAGCTTCAGGGAATGATGAGAATGGCACGGAGACAATTCCCCTGCACCCGGATTTACATCCCACAAGTCAATTATGACCCTGGCCTGCCGGTAAAAGAAAGGAAGCGTCTGGACCAACTCAACATCTACATCGCCACCCTCGAGGACCACATCCCGATGCTGCCAGTCTCGCAGTTCCACACGAACCCAGACAACATCCACTGGACCCCGGAGACGGCGAAGGTGATTCTGGACCACTGGTGTTGTATTTTAAATTGAATGTCCCCATAAACCTGCCACCACAGGAGGGGGATAAATCTGTGATTAATTTAACTAAAAATACCTGCTTCACTAAGGAGCAACTCTCAGTTCTGGCTAGAGGATTAAACTTTATTCCATCATTAGGCACCAACAAGCATATTAAGGAACAAACTAAATTGGATATCCAAAATTATCATAGGAAACTCAAACTAGCAGCGTACTATGAAGGGGCACACGACAGAAGGGCTAAACCTTTCACTCAACGGTCCACATGGACCCCCCCTCTCACAAATCTGCCACAGGAAATTAAGGGAATTATTCATGCTAATGACAGATACCTCAAAAACAGATTCTATGTGCACAAGGTGGCAAACAATCTAGAGGATTTAGAAATGGAGGCTCTTACAGCTCTTTCTAAAAACAAACAGATTATCATTAAACCGGCAGACAAGGGCAGCTCGGTCGTGATCCAAGACAGGAACAATTACTTATGGGAGGGCTACAGACAGCTCAATGATAAAAAATATTACACTAAATTAGAGAAACCAATCTATCCCGACACAATTCCAGAAGTCAAAAAAATACTACAGTCTCTTTATGACAAAAAATTCATAGATTTTAAACAGAAGACTTACTTAGCTGGACCCCCTGTTCCCAGGGCCAGAATATTCTACATGCTGCCAAAGATCCACAAGGAGCCAGAGAAATGGAGCGTTCCCCACAAAATCCCACCAGGTCGCCCTATCGTTTCGGACTGTAGTAGTGAAACATATTGTACGGCGGAATATTTAGACTCTTTTCTTAACCCGCTCTCCACTCTACATCCTAGTTACATCAAAGATACATATTATTTTGTTGAACGGGTTAAGAAACTTACTCTTCCAAAGGATGCAATCCTCTTCACTATAGACATAGATAGTCTATATACAAACATTGAGTTGACAGAGGGCCTCCAAGCCATTAAGAAAACATTCCAGAAGTACCCGGACAAACACAGACCCGAGAAAGAACTCCTCCAACTACTCAACATTAACCTAACGAAGAACGACTTTCTATTCAACGAGGAGTGGTACCTACAGACCAAAGGGACAGCCATGGGGAAGAAATTTGCCCCGGCTTACGCCAACATCTTCATGGCAGACTGGGAGGAGTCAGCACTTAAGTCCTGTGACCTCAAACCTCTACACTACTACCGCTATTTGGACGACATCTGGGGAATTTGGACTCATTCTGAAACAGAGTTTGAGGAATTCCTCAAGACATTAAATAACCACAGGGACTCGATTAAAATTAAATCCACTCAGAGCTTCAATTCGGTTGACTTCTTAGACACTACGACTTTTAAAGGACCGGACTTTGACCTCACAAATAGACTTGACATCAAAGTTTTCTTTAAACCGACAGACACCCACGCATTACTCCATAAGAGTAGCTTTCACCCCAAACACACATTTGCAGGACTCATTAAGTCCCAATTGTTGAGGTTCCATAGGATTTGCACCCAAATCAGTGATTTTAAAACAGCTTCTCAGACTCTATTTCATGCACTGACCAGCAGAGGGTACCAGAGATCTTTCTTAAGGGCTTGTGCCAAGACATTTCTGGAGACCAAACCAATAATCATCACGACCAATCTGCCCTTTATTACCACTTACTCACCATCCACAGTACAGGTGGCGCAGAATATCAGGAGAAACTTCCAATCTGGAATTCGAGGAACAGATATCCTACAGGACCACAGTATCATTACAGCATTCAGAAGGAACCCAAACATAAAAGATAGGTTAATTAGGGCAAAAATCGCTCCTTTAACAAAAAGTAAACACAAACAGGCGGAATATTTTAATCACCGTAAATGGTTCAGAAACCACAAGTCGGGGGAAATATTCAGAAACCTCAACACAGGAAATTATGAATCCAAAAACTGTATATACTTGGTCGAATGCAAGGTATGTTCCATTCAATATGTGGGGGAAACAAGGAACAACATTGCAACAAGGTGCGCACAGCACAAATACAATATCCTCCACAAGAAAAAAACAGAGACTCCGTTGGTCAAGCATTTTATGGTCCATGGCTGGACAGCATTCAATGTCATGAACATTGAGTGCAATCCGGAATGGTCCGCAGGCCAGAGAAGGAGAGCAGAGAAATCGTGGATTTCCAAACTAAATTCCAGAGAGCCGGGAGGGCTTAACGAGCGTTAGGGAGGGTGCAGTTTCCCGGGGTGGCAGTGACGGCCCGTGCAATAGGGATTCCCCGTTATCCAACGGGGTCTCCCCCCCTTGTTTCATTTACCTAACCAGCCAGTGCCTCCAGTCCTCCTCGGCGGTGCTCCTCCTGCGCTCGGATGGGACCCTCTTGGCTCTCTTCCCTTATCACTAGATGGGCATCTTGATACAAACCTAAACTCAACCACAGAGGATGATATTCCCTAAATTCCACGGCCCTAACCCCAACCGGGTGAAATACTAAAAAACTATTTTCACCTTTCGGCCCTAAACACAACCTTGGTGAAGCGCTTATTAAAACTTATTCAATTTTCAGCCCTAAACACAACCTTTGTGAAGCACTAATTAAAACGTACTCATTTTCGGCCCTAAACACAACCTTTGTGAAGCACTAATTAAAACGTACTCATTTTCGGCCCTAAACACAACCTTTGTGAAGCACTAATGAAAACTTATTCAATTTTCGGCCCTAAACACAACCTTTGTGAAGCACTAATGAAAACTTATTCAATTTTCGGCCCTAAACACAACCTTTGTGAAGCACTAATTAAAACTTTATTCAATTTTCGGCCCTAATCACAACCGTGATGATTTATGATCACCTAGCCCAGTAGCTTTCCACTTACCACAACCAAGTGGGGTGTAGGTCTGGACTCCAACCAATAATAAAAAAAGACCCCCCTCTTGTTGAATATGATTTTCTGTATACACAATGTTTATTGAATACTTACCTGGTACAAGACAGATTTAAGTTCATGCATTAAAGGATTGTGACAATTGTACAGAAGCGTGCATTACAATGGTCCAATCCAATGTGGTCTTTATTTCACGGCAATATGTTACATCATGCATTCATGTACATGTTAATCTATACATTGTAAATACCTGTTGAATGTGTATTCGGAATTGAGGGATGCTGGTGGGTCACATGTTTAGAGGTACATGCTGGGACCTTTGACCTCTCACAGAACGGAAGTCCACCTGCCTTCTTCCGCTTTCTCAGAGCATGCTAGGAGCACGCTTTGTCCAGCACTTCTCCACAACCTGTAACTAATTAGATTAGTACAGAGCCATTGTATTTTATTTTATTTTCTGACCTGATGAAGGTTTATGCAAACCGAAACGTCGTCATTATTTTGTTGTTTTATTGTTTTATGCTTGTTTAAGCAACAGACCTGAATAAAAGGTAAAACTAAGCTTCGGAGAACTTTTTTCACGGTCACGCACCAGGTGCGCCTCATTAGCCTTTAGCATGACATCCCGCAACCATGAACGACACGAGAACTGGACCACGGTGGAGTACAGCAGAGGCCGTAGACCCCGCCGTCATAGCCCGGACCCCCGCAAGAGGACTGCATCCTCTCACAGAGGTAGGACATCCTCGGGCCACCGGGTGCGCGATGAGCGGACCGATGGAAGAAATGCCGGTCGCGCGCACAGCAGACATGACGAGCGGAACGCAGCGCGACGCGACATCCCCCGGGCCACACATCGCAGCTCTTCACGCCCAGCCCAAAGATCGTATGCTTCAGTGACCAGGACCGGGATAAGACTCGACCAACAGGACTCACAAAAAAGACCATCCTCCCCATGGGGGCGCAGGGAACGCAGCCGCAGCCATGACCGGACGCGCGCAACGGCGTCCGGGAGGAATCTTCCAACGGAGGAAAAAGGGAGAAATAATTCGACCAAACGCCGAGAAGAACCTCGCGCACATCTGGACCATTCCAACCATCAGCAGGATCACCGCAAATATCAGCGGAGCCCGGTAAGAAGACCCAATAGACACTTTTCCGACCGCAGAAATGACACTTATGAGCCGCGTCGAGACTCGCCTGTGCGGTCCCGCGGAGCGCGCGCCCAAGCCGCTAGTGGCGAACGCCGACCCGACAGAGACTTTTATTATTCGTATCATCACTCACCGGTACGCTTCCGGGAGGCACGGGCCCCAGCCACATACGGCGGAGGTCGTCGGGACACAGACAATAATAATTGGCACCGGAGTATACCGGAACGCTCCCGTAGAACGCACGTCCCGGCCGCGAGCGGCGACCGCCGACGCGAAGAAGAAAGAAAGTTTGACAGGTCTCACCGCTACTCACCTGATCGCTCGCGGGAGACACGAGCCCCTTCCACACACGGCAGACGCCGAAGAGACACGGACAATGATAACGAGCAGGATAACTTACCTTTTCGCTCCCGCGGAGCGCGCGCCCCTGCCGCGAGCGGCAGAAGCCAACGCGACAAAGACTTTGATAATGTTTCTCCGCGTCGGAGCTACAGTGGGAACAGGCGTCACGAAGGAGCTTCACGCTCGGATGGCACCGATACCCACCGGGAACCGACAGGGGAACAACAGAAAAAGAAAAGAAACGGCAAAGACCGACACGGAGGAGACCGCTCCAGCGACAGCAGAGGGGAAGCGACGCAGCACCACGGCTCCTCCAGCCGCGACGAGCCGCAACAGGACAGGCAGAAATCAAACGACCCAGATTTCGCAAGAAAATGTCACATCTTGCACAAGGTAATAAAGACGGTCCACCACTATATTAATATAACGGGAAGAGATCCTCCCTTCACAATTAGGAAAACTATGAGGCATTTAGCCAATTTAATTAAACCTGCGCTGCCTAATGCACGGATTAAAAAACGCATTGAAGACAACGCTGAAGAATGGGCCGACAATACTCTGACCATTCTCAGGGAACACTACGAGGAAACTTCAAAGGCTCAAATGGAGGACTTTAACACACTCACGACCAAAGAATGGCGGGAGCCCTTCGAGATCGCTTCAAAATGGGCCAAACGGAATTTTGGAAAGAGACTGACTAATAAGACAATACGTGAAGCAGAGACAGTCATCACAGAGGCAATAGAGATGCACAACAGGGAGAACAGCTCATCATCGGAGCCTCCATCCTCAGCAGCAGAGAGGGGATCGCCCCCTCCTCTCGATGAGACCCTCCCTGAGTGGCCTCTTCCCTCACAGAATGAGCAGCCTGCACCTCCACCTCCTCGAGCCAGAGGGACTGCAGCAGTCAGACAAGGAGAACGGGAGGAGGCACCTGCTCATGCAACAAACACACAAGTCCGGGAAAACACTGTGCCCCCCACACAAGCCGCGGTGGCACAGAAGGACCGCCCACTACAGACCTGCAACCCAGAGGAAGAATCCTCATCATCTCAAGACAGCGGCGCCACGCCTGACAGGTTGGAGATCACATCCACACCAGAACAACTTCTCCCTCTCGCACAGAGACCAAGACAAATATTGCCACGCCCACTTGTAAAGGGCCCCTCCTTCTCCTTGTCTCCGAAAATTCGGACCAAGCCACGCTCTCACTCCGCACCTTGCAGCCAAAAGGAGCTGCCGGTCGGGGACTCTTCGGATGAATCCACGAACACAGAGCTAGACAGACTTTTTGAGGGGGAACCGACAAGCAACTCCATCTTTACACCGGTAACAGTGAGGAAAATTCAGTCGGCAGTCCAGACCCGCCTGGCCTCACCCCCATCTTCATCACCCACAGGTGGACTCTCAACACCAACAGCAACAAGACCTCATCAAACCACACAGCACCTCTCTTCAAACAACAAGATAAAAGACTGGACTATGAACATTAGAAAGAGATTGGTTATCATAGGAGACTCAAATTTAAGCAGATTCCCGGCATATGACATTGCTGATCTACAAATAGACTCATTCCCAGGGGCCACTTTCAGGAACGGAGAGGCTATTCTGGAGTCCATCTCATCGGAGGTGGAGGTCGACATCATGATCCTGTCCTTCGGGATCTGTAACAGAGTACAGAAGACGGAACAGACGGCCATCAAACAGCTTCAGGGAATGATGAGAATGGCACGGAGACAATTCCCCTGCACCCGGATTTACATCCCACAAGTCAATTATGACCCTGGCCTGCCGGTAAAAGAAAGGAAGCGTCTGGACCAACTCAACATCTACATCGCCACCCTCGAGGACCACATCCCGATGCTGCCAGTCTCGCAGTTCCACACGAACCCAGACAACATCCACTGGACCCCGGAGACGGCGAAGGTGATTCTGGACCACTGGTGTTGTATTTTAAATTGAATGTCCCCATAAACCTGCCACCACAGGAGGGGGATAAATCTGTGATTAATTTAACTAAAAATACCTGCTTCACTAAGGAGCAACTCTCAGTTCTGGCTAGAGGATTAAACTTTATTCCATCATTAGGCACCAACAAGCATATTAAGGAACAAACTAAATTGGATATCCAAAATTATCATAGGAAACTCAAACTAGCAGCGTACTATGAAGGGGCACACGACAGAAGGGCTAAACCTTTCACTCAACGGTCCACATGGACCCCCCCTCTCACAAATCTGCCACAGGAAATTAAGGGAATTATTCATGCTAATGACAGATACCTCAAAAACAGATTCTATGTGCACAAGGTGGCAAACAATCTAGAGGATTTAGAAATGGAGGCTCTTACAGCTCTTTCTAAAAACAAACAGATTATCATTAAACCGGCAGACAAGGGCAGCTCGGTCGTGATCCAAGACAGGAACAATTACTTATGGGAGGGCTACAGACAGCTCAATGATAAAAAATATTACACTAAATTAGAGAAACCAATCTATCCCGACACAATTCCAGAAGTCAAAAAAATACTACAGTCTCTTTATGACAAAAAATTCATAGATTTTAAACAGAAGACTTACTTAGCTGGACCCCCTGTTCCCAGGGCCAGAATATTCTACATGCTGCCAAAGATCCACAAGGAGCCAGAGAAATGGAGCGTTCCCCACAAAATCCCACCAGGTCGCCCTATCGTTTCGGACTGTAGTAGTGAAACATATTGTACGGCGGAATATTTAGACTCTTTTCTTAACCCGCTCTCCACTCTACATCCTAGTTACATCAAAGATACATATTATTTTGTTGAACGGGTTAAGAAACTTACTCTTCCAAAGGATGCAATCCTCTTCACTATAGACATAGATAGTCTATATACAAACATTGAGTTGACAGAGGGCCTCCAAGCCATTAAGAAAACATTCCAGAAGTACCCGGACAAACACAGACCCGAGAAAGAACTCCTCCAACTACTCAACATTAACCTAACGAAGAACGACTTTCTATTCAACGAGGAGTGGTACCTACAGACCAAAGGGACAGCCATGGGGAAGAAATTTGCCCCGGCTTACGCCAACATCTTCATGGCAGACTGGGAGGAGTCAGCACTTAAGTCCTGTGACCTCAAACCTCTACACTACTACCGCTATTTGGACGACATCTGGGGAATTTGGACTCATTCTGAAACAGAGTTTGAGGAATTCCTCAAGACATTAAATAACCACAGGGACTCGATTAAAATTAAATCCACTCAGAGCTTCAATTCGGTTGACTTCTTAGACACTACGACTTTTAAAGGACCGGACTTTGACCTCACAAATAGACTTGACATCAAAGTTTTCTTTAAACCGACAGACACCCACGCATTACTCCATAAGAGTAGCTTTCACCCCAAACACACATTTGCAGGACTCATTAAGTCCCAATTGTTGAGGTTCCATAGGATTTGCACCCAAATCAGTGATTTTAAAACAGCTTCTCAGACTCTATTTCATGCACTGACCAGCAGAGGGTACCAGAGATCTTTCTTAAGGGCTTGTGCCAAGACATTTCTGGAGACCAAACCAATAATCATCACGACCAATCTGCCCTTTATTACCACTTACTCACCATCCACAGTACAGGTGGCGCAGAATATCAGGAGAAACTTCCAATCTGGAATTCGAGGAACAGATATCCTACAGGACCACAGTATCATTACAGCATTCAGAAGGAACCCAAACATAAAAGATAGGTTAATTAGGGCAAAAATCGCTCCTTTAACAAAAAGTAAACACAAACAGGCGGAATATTTTAATCACCGTAAATGGTTCAGAAACCACAAGTCGGGGGAAATATTCAGAAACCTCAACACAGGAAATTATGAATCCAAAAACTGTATATACTTGGTCGAATGCAAGGTATGTTCCATTCAATATGTGGGGGAAACAAGGAACAACATTGCAACAAGGTGCGCACAGCACAAATACAATATCCTCCACAAGAAAAAAACAGAGACTCCGTTGGTCAAGCATTTTATGGTCCATGGCTGGACAGCATTCAATGTCATGAACATTGAGTGCAATCCGGAATGGTCCGCAGGCCAGAGAAGGAGAGCAGAGAAATCGTGGATTTCCAAACTAAATTCCAGAGAGCCGGGAGGGCTTAACGAGCGTTAGGGAGGGTGCAGTTTCCCGGGGTGGCAGTGACGGCCCGTGCAATAGGGATTCCCCGTTATCCAACGGGGTCTCCCCCCCTTGTTTCATTTACCTAACCAGCCAGTGCCTCCAGTCCTCCTCGGCGGTGCTCCTCCTGCGCTCGGATGGGACCCTCTTGGCTCTCTTCCCTTATCACTAGATGGGCATCTTGATACAAACCTAAACTCAACCACAGAGGATGATATTCCCTAAATTCCACGGCCCTAACCCCAACCGGGTGAAATACTAAAAAACTATTTTCACCTTTCGGCCCTAAACACAACCTTGGTGAAGCGCTTATTAAAACTTATTCAATTTTCAGCCCTAAACACAACCTTTGTGAAGCACTAATTAAAACGTACTCATTTTCGGCCCTAAACACAACCTTTGTGAAGCACTAATTAAAACGTACTCATTTTCGGCCCTAAACACAACCTTTGTGAAGCACTAATGAAAACTTATTCAATTTTCGGCCCTAAACACAACCTTTGTGAAGCACTAATGAAAACTTATTCAATTTTCGGCCCTAAACACAACCTTTGTGAAGCACTAATTAAAACTTTATTCAATTTTCGGCCCTAATCACAACCGTGATGATTTATGATCACCTAGCCCAGTAGCTTTCCACTTACCACAACCAAGTGGGGTGTAGGTCTGGACTCCAACCAATAATAAAAAAAGACCCCCCTCTTGTTGAATATGATTTTCTGTATACACAATGTTTATTGAATACTTACCTGGTACAAGACAGATTTAAGTTCATGCATTAAAGGATTGTGACAATTGTACAGAAGCGTGCATTACAATGGTCCAATCCAATGTGGTCTTTATTTCACGGCAATATGTTACATCATGCATTCATGTACATGTTAATCTATACATTGTAAATACCTGTTGAATGTGTATTCGGAATTGAGGGATGCTGGTGGGTCACATGTTTAGAGGTACATGCTGGGACCTTTGACCTCTCACAGAACGGAAGTCCACCTGCCTTCTTCCGCTTTCTCAGAGCATGCTAGGAGCACGCTTTGTCCAGCACTTCTCCACAACCTGTAACTAATTAGATTAGTACAGAGCCATTGTATTTTATTTTATTTTCTGACCTGATGAAGGTTTATGCAAACCGAAACGTCGTCATTATTTTGTTGTTTTATTGTTTTATGCTTGTTTAAGCAACAGACCTGAATAAAAGGTAAAACTAAGCTTCGGAGAACTTTTTTCACGGTCACGCACCAGGTGCGCCTCATTAGCCTTTAGCATGACATCCCGCAACCATGAACGACACGAGAACTGGACCACGGTGGAGTACAGCAGAGGCCGTAGACCCCGCCGTCATAGCCCGGACCCCCGCAAGAGGACTGCATCCTCTCACAGAGGTAGGACATCCTCGGGCCACCGGGTGCGCGATGAGCGGACCGATGGAAGAAATGCCGGTCGCGCGCACAGCAGACATGACGAGCGGAACGCAGCGCGACGCGACATCCCCCGGGCCACACATCGCAGCTCTTCACGCCCAGCCCAAAGATCGTATGCTTCAGTGACCAGGACCGGGATAAGACTCGACCAACAGGACTCACAAAAAAGACCATCCTCCCCATGGGGGCGCAGGGAACGCAGCCGCAGCCATGACCGGACGCGCGCAACGGCGTCCGGGAGGAATCTTCCAACGGAGGAAAAAGGGAGAAATAATTCGACCAAACGCCGAGAAGAACCTCGCGCACATCTGGACCATTCCAACCATCAGCAGGATCACCGCAAATATCAGCGGAGCCCGGTAAGAAGACCCAATAGACACTTTTCCGACCGCAGAAATGACACTTATGAGCCGCGTCGAGACTCGCCTGTGCGGTCCCGCGGAGCGCGCGCCCAAGCCGCTAGTGGCGAACGCCGACCCGACAGAGACTTTTATTATTCGTATCATCACTCACCGGTACGCTTCCGGGAGGCACGGGCCCCAGCCACATACGGCGGAGGTCGTCGGGACACAGACAATAATAATTGGCACCGGAGTATACCGGAACGCTCCCGTAGAACGCACGTCCCGGCCGCGAGCGGCGACCGCCGACGCGAAGAAGAAAGAAAGTTTGACAGGTCTCACCGCTACTCACCTGATCGCTCGCGGGAGACACGAGCCCCTTCCACACACGGCAGACGCCGAAGAGACACGGACAATGATAACGAGCAGGATAACTTACCTTTTCGCTCCCGCGGAGCGCGCGCCCCTGCCGCGAGCGGCAGAAGCCAACGCGACAAAGACTTTGATAATGTTTCTCCGCGTCGGAGCTACAGTGGGAACAGGCGTCACGAAGGAGCTTCACGCTCGGATGGCACCGATACCCACCGGGAACCGACAGGGGAACAACAGAAAAAGAAAAGAAACGGCAAAGACCGACACGGAGGAGACCGCTCCAGCGACAGCAGAGGGGAAGCGACGCAGCACCACGGCTCCTCCAGCCGCGACGAGCCGCAACAGGACAGGCAGAAATCAAACGACCCAGATTTCGCAAGAAAATGTCACATCTTGCACAAGGTAATAAAGACGGTCCACCACTATATTAATATAACGGGAAGAGATCCTCCCTTCACAATTAGGAAAACTATGAGGCATTTAGCCAATTTAATTAAACCTGCGCTGCCTAATGCACGGATTAAAAAACGCATTGAAGACAACGCTGAAGAATGGGCCGACAATACTCTGACCATTCTCAGGGAACACTACGAGGAAACTTCAAAGGCTCAAATGGAGGACTTTAACACACTCACGACCAAAGAATGGCGGGAGCCCTTCGAGATCGCTTCAAAATGGGCCAAACGGAATTTTGGAAAGAGACTGACTAATAAGACAATACGTGAAGCAGAGACAGTCATCACAGAGGCAATAGAGATGCACAACAGGGAGAACAGCTCATCATCGGAGCCTCCATCCTCAGCAGCAGAGAGGGGATCGCCCCCTCCTCTCGATGAGACCCTCCCTGAGTGGCCTCTTCCCTCACAGAATGAGCAGCCTGCACCTCCACCTCCTCGAGCCAGAGGGACTGCAGCAGTCAGACAAGGAGAACGGGAGGAGGCACCTGCTCATGCAACAAACACACAAGTCCGGGAAAACACTGTGCCCCCCACACAAGCCGCGGTGGCACAGAAGGACCGCCCACTACAGACCTGCAACCCAGAGGAAGAATCCTCATCATCTCAAGACAGCGGCGCCACGCCTGACAGGTTGGAGATCACATCCACACCAGAACAACTTCTCCCTCTCGCACAGAGACCAAGACAAATATTGCCACGCCCACTTGTAAAGGGCCCCTCCTTCTCCTTGTCTCCGAAAATTCGGACCAAGCCACGCTCTCACTCCGCACCTTGCAGCCAAAAGGAGCTGCCGGTCGGGGACTCTTCGGATGAATCCACGAACACAGAGCTAGACAGACTTTTTGAGGGGGAACCGACAAGCAACTCCATCTTTACACCGGTAA
This sequence comes from Cyclopterus lumpus, assembly GCF_009769545.1. Taxonomy (NCBI): domain Eukaryota; kingdom Metazoa; phylum Chordata; class Actinopteri; order Perciformes; family Cyclopteridae; genus Cyclopterus; species Cyclopterus lumpus. The sequence continues at coordinate 13,245 of NC_046990.1, forward strand.
CAGTGAGGAAAATTCAGTCGGCAGTCCAGACCCGCCTGGCCTCACCCCCATCTTCATCACCCACAGGTGGACTCTCAACACCAACAGCAACAAGACCTCATCAAACCACACAGCACCTCTCTTCAAACAACAAGATAAAAGACTGGACTATGAACATTAGAAAGAGATTGGTTATCATAGGAGACTCAAATTTAAGCAGATTCCCGGCATATGACATTGCTGATCTACAAATAGACTCATTCCCAGGGGCCACTTTCAGGAACGGAGAGGCTATTCTGGAGTCCATCTCATCGGAGGTGGAGGTCGACATCATGATCCTGTCCTTCGGGATCTGTAACAGAGTACAGAAGACGGAACAGACGGCCATCAAACAGCTTCAGGGAATGATGAGAATGGCACGGAGACAATTCCCCTGCACCCGGATTTACATCCCACAAGTCAATTATGACCCTGGCCTGCCGGTAAAAGAAAGGAAGCGTCTGGACCAACTCAACATCTACATCGCCACCCTCGAGGACCACATCCCGATGCTGCCAGTCTCGCAGTTCCACACGAACCCAGACAACATCCACTGGACCCCGGAGACGGCGAAGGTGATTCTGGACCACTGGTGTTGTATTTTAAATTGAATGTCCCCATAAACCTGCCACCACAGGAGGGGGATAAATCTGTGATTAATTTAACTAAAAATACCTGCTTCACTAAGGAGCAACTCTCAGTTCTGGCTAGAGGATTAAACTTTATTCCATCATTAGGCACCAACAAGCATATTAAGGAACAAACTAAATTGGATATCCAAAATTATCATAGGAAACTCAAACTAGCAGCGTACTATGAAGGGGCACACGACAGAAGGGCTAAACCTTTCACTCAACGGTCCACATGGACCCCCCCTCTCACAAATCTGCCACAGGAAATTAAGGGAATTATTCATGCTAATGACAGATACCTCAAAAACAGATTCTATGTGCACAAGGTGGCAAACAATCTAGAGGATTTAGAAATGGAGGCTCTTACAGCTCTTTCTAAAAACAAACAGATTATCATTAAACCGGCAGACAAGGGCAGCTCGGTCGTGATCCAAGACAGGAACAATTACTTATGGGAGGGCTACAGACAGCTCAATGATAAAAAATATTACACTAAATTAGAGAAACCAATCTATCCCGACACAATTCCAGAAGTCAAAAAAATACTACAGTCTCTTTATGACAAAAAATTCATAGATTTTAAACAGAAGACTTACTTAGCTGGACCCCCTGTTCCCAGGGCCAGAATATTCTACATGCTGCCAAAGATCCACAAGGAGCCAGAGAAATGGAGCGTTCCCCACAAAATCCCACCAGGTCGCCCTATCGTTTCGGACTGTAGTAGTGAAACATATTGTACGGCGGAATATTTAGACTCTTTTCTTAACCCGCTCTCCACTCTACATCCTAGTTACATCAAAGATACATATTATTTTGTTGAACGGGTTAAGAAACTTACTCTTCCAAAGGATGCAATCCTCTTCACTATAGACATAGATAGTCTATATACAAACATTGAGTTGACAGAGGGCCTCCAAGCCATTAAGAAAACATTCCAGAAGTACCCGGACAAACACAGACCCGAGAAAGAACTCCTCCAACTACTCAACATTAACCTAACGAAGAACGACTTTCTATTCAACGAGGAGTGGTACCTACAGACCAAAGGGACAGCCATGGGGAAGAAATTTGCCCCGGCTTACGCCAACATCTTCATGGCAGACTGGGAGGAGTCAGCACTTAAGTCCTGTGACCTCAAACCTCTACACTACTACCGCTATTTGGACGACATCTGGGGAATTTGGACTCATTCTGAAACAGAATTTGAGGAATTCCTCAAGACATTAAATAACCACAGGGACTCGATTAAAATTAAATCCACTCAGAGCTTCAATTCGGTTGACTTCTTAGACACTACGACTTTTAAAGGACCGGACTTTGACCTCACAAATAGACTTGACATCAAAGTTTTCTTTAAACCGACAGACACCCACGCATTACTCCATAAGAGTAGCTTTCACCCCAAACACACATTTGCAGGACTCATTAAGTCCCAATTGTTGAGGTTCCATAGGATTTGCACCCAAATCAGTGATTTTAAAACAGCTTCTCAGACTCTATTTCATGCACTGACCAGCAGAGGGTACCAGAGATCTTTCTTAAGGGCTTGTGCCAAGACATTTCTGGAGACCAAACCAATAATCATCACGACCAATCTGCCCTTTATTACCACTTACTCACCATCCACAGTACAGGTGGCGCAGAATATCAGGAGAAACTTCCAATCTGGAATTCGAGGAACAGATATCCTACAGGACCACAGTATCATTACAGCATTCAGAAGGAACCCAAACATAAAAGATAGGTTAATTAGGGCAAAAATCGCTCCTTTAACAAAAAGTAAACACAAACAGGCGGAATATTTTAATCACCGTAAATGGTTCAGAAACCACAAGTCGGGGGAAATATTCAGAAACCTCAACACAGGAAATTATGAATCCAAAAACTGTATATACTTGGTCGAATGCAAGGTATGTTCCATTCAATATGTGGGGGAAACAAGGAACAACATTGCAACAAGGTGCGCACAGCACAAATACAATATCCTCCACAAGAAAAAAACAGAGACTCCGTTGGTCAAGCATTTTATGGTCCATGGCTGGACAGCATTCAATGTCATGAACATTGAGTGCAATCCGGAATGGTCCGCAGGCCAGAGAAGGAGAGCAGAGAAATCGTGGATTTCCAAACTAAATTCCAGAGAGCCGGGAGGGCTTAACGAGCGTTAGGGAGGGTGCAGTTTCCCGGGGTGGCAGTGACGGCCCGTGCAATAGGGATTCCCCGTTATCCAACGGGGTCTCCCCCCCTTGTTTCATTTACCTAACCCTAACCCTAACCCTAACCCTAACCCTAACCCTAACCCTAACCCTAACCCTTCCACGGACATTGAGAAAACTTAAAAACTACGTACACCGCCACCTCTCATATAGCCCCCCTTAGAAATATAGAACGATAGCTTACCTGATCTCCTTCACTTGGTGTCGGTTCTGCCGGGGGCTTACCTGGTCCGGGGTCAGCTCGGCTGCCGCGAAGATTTCGAATCTGCTCTCCGGGTTTGACTGCTGGGGAACCGACTATAACTGTGGGGGACAGGTTAAATAATTTAGAAACTACAACAATACTATAACAACCAACCTATTACAGCTAACAAAATACCAATTATCCACTTTTAAATTTTAATTTAAGATTATTAATCAAAGTAAACAACCCAAAACCAGGCATGCGCATACTAATGAGCTCCGCCCCCTCAACTTTGACCCCAAAGATTCAAAAACATGATTGTTCCAAAGATTATCTTACAACAAATCCTTATTACACAGTTATAAATACAAACACCCACACACAGGTGCTTAATACAACCCCCAAACATTAACCATAAGTATTTAAAGATCAGTGAACCTAAAAAAACGAACTAAAAACAGTGTTATACTCAAAAAACGTGGCTACAATTATAAACACTAACACACAGTTGCCTCTTATATATAACCCCCACACATTAACCATAAGTTATTTCAGTTCATTAATCACAATAAACAAGCTTATATCGTTTTTCGCATACTAATGAGCTGCACCACGAGCGAAACACACTTCTGACTACAATTATAAACACTAACACACAGTTGCCTCTTATATATAACCCCACACATTAACTATAAGTTACTTTAGTTCATTAATCACAATAAACAAGCTTATATTGTTTTTCGCATACTAATGAGCTGCACCACGAGCGAAACACACTGCACCAATATAGACCAGGGCTCTCATTTAACACTTATAATAGAACCTTCCTGGGGTCGTGCGGTGTATGGGGCACAGGAAGGGATTCTCAAAATGAGTTATATAGACCTTATATAATATAATAATTGTAAAAATTAAACCAATTAAAAAAAATATACTTTAATTATTTTAACATTTTAAATTTTAATTTTGATACTGCAAAAGTAAAAAAATCTCTAATCTTATAATCTTTCAATTCTGATACCACAAATCTTAATGATAGATATTCATTGATTCTTATCCCTTAAAAGTCCCTTAAATAAACTAAACCTGAACAAACTGCCTAAAAGCACGACTTAACAACCTACAGGCCTCAAACCGAGCCAGTGACCCCTCATATTTGCTGTAAAGTAACACGGCCTGGGACTTGATCATCCCAGGGGGGCCTTCCTCAGAAGAGGGTGTCTTGTGATAATGGCCGAAACACTCAATGATCCTGAGGTCCATAACTGACGAACATGTTCTTTGCAGAAAATTTGAAGAAAGGGGTCACTGTATACCTAACATGGAACCTTAGAAAAGACCAATCGTTAAACCAAGCTTTCCTCGACTCTAAATACAATGATCTAAATTAAGTATTCATGATATAATAAACTACCTTTTAACCTGAATTCTCTATCAACCATATCAACCCTCTGCTCCTCCGATTTATCCACCAACTCGTTCATTTCCCCTAAATAACGATTCTAACCCTAACCCAATCCTTTTTACTAACCCCAACCATTCGATTACGCACGTCAAACTTAACCCTATCTAACCCTAACCCAATCCTTTATACTAACCTCAACCATTCTATTACGCACCTAAAACTTAACCCTAACCGTTTAACCCTAACCCCAATTCCTAAATAACAAATCTAACCCTAACCCAGTCCTCTTTACTAACCTCAACCATTCTATTACGCACCTCAAACTTAACCCTAACTACTTAACCCTTACCCCGATTCTTAAATAATGAATATAACTCTAACCCAATCTTTTTTACTAACCTCAACCATTGTAACACTTACCTAAACCCAACCCACAATATTACCTCTTCTACCTTACCTTAAAAACCTCTTATAACCTAAAACTGTAGTCCCTTAGATACCAAAACTTAGCCACTTTATCCCCTCCTACCTTCCGACGCTCCCCTCCAAAGGAGTGTCGGATAGGTATGCAGAACCGCTTAATCCAAGCGAGGAAGGGTTCTTGGCGTATTCACACCACCCCTTCCTATTTCTGCTCCCCTTTATTCCGTATTACTCTGTGCAACGGGTTAAATCCGTATATTAGATTCAATTTCCTGGGTCAAAGTGTAAAGGCGAGGGGAATACTAAGTGATATGCGTCGGCCAGTGCATTGCCGTAAGTCTCTATTCAACTGCGAAGTCAGCGGACGACGTGGGGAGATTTATGTGAATATCATATACACCTAACCCTAACCCTAACCCTAACCCTAACCCCCTAACCCTAACCCTAACCCTAACCCTAACCCTATTTCCAAACTAAATTCCAGAGAGCCGGGAGGGCTTAACGAGCGTTAGGGAGGGTGCAGTTTCCCGGGGTGGCAGTGACGGCCCGTGCAATAGGGATTCCCCGTTATCCAACGGGGTCTCCCCCCCTTGTTTCATTTACCTAACCCTAACCCTAACCCTAACCCTAACCCTAACCCTAAACCAGTCCTCTTTACTAACCTCAACCATTCTATTACGCACCTCAAACTTAACCCTAACTACTTAACCCTTACCCCGATTCTTAAATAATGAATATAACTCTAACACAATCTTTTTTACTAACCTCAACCATTGTAACACTTACCTAAACCCAACCCACAATATTACCTCTTCTACCTTACCTTAAAAACCTCTTACAACCTAAAACTGTAGTCCCTTAGATACCAAAACTTAGCCACTTTATCCCCTCCTACCTTCCGACGCTCCCCTCCAAAGGAGTGTCGGATAGGTATGCAGAACCGCTTAATCCAAGCGAGGAAGGGTTCTTGGCGTATTCACACCACCCCTTCCTATTTCTGCTCCCCTTTATTCCGTATTACTCTGTGCAACGGGTTAAATCCGTATATTAGATTCAATTTCCTGGGTCAAAGTGTAAAGGCGAGGGGAATACTAAGTGATATGCGTCGGCCAGTGCATTGCCGTAAGTCTCTATTCAACTGCGAAGTCAGCGGACGACGTGGGGAGATTTATGTGAATATCATATACACCTAACCAGCCAGTGCCATCGGACTACTAGGTCCCCTTTAAAGCGAATATACTTTGACCCAACCCCAATCCACCTTAAAATAATCTTAACCCAATCCAATCAAAACTCAAACCGGGCTCTCTTCTGCGCCTAGTGTTGGTTCCGCTGGGGCAGTCTTGGACCGAGGTCAGCTATGCTGCCACGAAGGGTAACCCTGTTGTCTCTGGCGGTCCACGCGGTTTCCTTCATTGACTGCGGAATTTGGTTTTCACGGACATTGAGAAAACTTACAAACTACGACCCCCTCTCGTATAGCCCCCCTTAGAAATATAGAAGAATAGAACGATAGCTTACCTGATCTCCTTCACTTGGTGTCGGTTCTGCTGGGGGCTTACCTGGTCCGTGGTCAGCTCGGCTGCCGCGAAGATTTCGAATCTGCTTTCTGGGTTTGACTGCTGGGGAACCGACTATAACTGTAGGAGACAGATTAAATAACTTAGAAACTACAACATAATAAGAATTTATAACTACTACAATCATATAACAACCAAGCTAACGTTAACTATAGAAACTACAACAATCCTATAACAACCAACCTAACGTCTAAATAATCTTAACCCAATCCAATCAAAACTCAAACCGGGCTCTCTTCTGCGCCTAATGTTGGTTCCGCTGGGGCAGTCTTGGACCGAGGTCAGCTATGCTGCCACGAAGGGTTAACCCTGTTGTCTCTGGCGGTCCACGCGGTTTCCTTCATTGACTGCGGAATTTGGCTTCCACGGACATTGAGAAAACTTAAAAACTACGTACACCGCCACCTCTCATATAGCCCCCCTTAGAAATATAGAACGATAGCTTACCTGATCTCCTTCACTTGGTGTCGGTTCTGCCGGGGGCTTACCTGGTCCGGGGTCAGCTCGGCTGCCGCGAAGATTTCGAATCTGCTCTCCGGGTTTGACTGCTGGGGAACCGACTATAACTGTGGGGGACAGGTTAAATAATTTAGAAACTACAACAATACTATAACAACCAACCTATTACAGCTAACAAAATACCAATTATCCACTTTTAAATTTTAATTTAAGATTATTAATCAAAGTAAACAACCCAAAACCAGGCATGCGCATACTAATGAGCTCCGCCCCCTCAACTTTGACCCCAAAGATTCAAAAACATGATTGTTCCAAAGATTATCTTACAACAAATCCTTATTACACAGTTATAAATACAAACACCCACACACAGGTGCTTAATACAACCCCCAAACATTAACCATAAGTATTTAAAGATCAGTGAACCTAAAAAAACGAACTAAAAACAGTGTTATACTCAAAAAACGTGGACTACAATTATAAACACTAACACACAGTTGCCTCTTATATATAACCCCCACACATTAACCATAAGTTATTTTAGTTCATTAATCACAATAAACAAGCTTATATCGTTTTTCGCATACTAATGAGCTGCACCACGAGCGAAACACACTTCTGACTACAATTATAAACACTAACACACAGTTGCCTCTTATATATAACCCCACACATTAACTATAAGTTACTTTAGTTCATTAATCACAATAAACAAGCTTATATTGTTTTTCGCATACTAATGAGCTGCACCACGAGCGAAACACACTGCACCAATATAGACCAGGGCTCTCATTTAACACTTATAATAGAACCTTCCTGGGGTCGTGCGGTGTATGGGGCACAGGAAGGGATTCTCAAAATGAGTTATATAGACCTTATATAATATAATAATTGTAAAAATTAAACCAATTAAAAAAATATACTTTAATTATTTTAACATTTTAAATTTTAATTTTGATACTGCAAAAGTAAAAAAATCTCTAATCTTATAATCTTTCAATTCTGATACCACAAATCTTAATGATAGATATTCATTGATTCTTATCCCTTAAAAGTCCCTTAAATAAACTAAACCTGAACAAACTGCCTAAAAGCACGACTTAACAACCTACAGGCCTCAAACCGAGCCAGTGACCCCTCATATTTGCTGTAAAGTAACACGGCCTGGGACTTGATCATCCCAGGGGGGCCTTCCTCAGAAGAGGGTGTCTTGTGATAATGGCCGAAACACTCAATGATCCTGAGGTCCATAACTGACGAACATGTTCTTTGCAGAAAATTTGAAGAAAGGGGTCACTGTATACCTAACATGGAACCTTAGAAAAGACCAATCGTTAAACCAAGCTTTCCTCGACTCTAAATACAATGATCTAAATTAAGTATTCATGATATAATAAACTACCTTTTAATCCTGAATTCTCTATCAACCATATCAACCCTCTGCTCCTCCGATTTATCCACCAACTCGTTCATTTCCCCTAAATAACGATTCTAACCCTAACCCAATCCTTTTTACTAACCCCAACCATTCGATTACGCACGTCAAACTTAACCCTATCTAACCCTAACCCAATCCTTTATACTAACCTCAACCATTCTATTACGCACCTAAAACTTAACCCTAACCGTTTAACCCTAACCCCAATTCCTAAATAACAAATCTAACCCTAACCCAGTCCTCTTTACTAACCTCAACCATTCTATTACGCACCTCAAACTTAACCCTAACTACTTAACCCTTACCCCGATTCTTAAATAATGAATATAACTCTAACCCAATCTTTTTTACTAACCTCAACCATTGTAACACTTACCTAAACCCAACCCACAATATTACCTCTTCTACCTTACCTTAAAAACCTCTTATAACCTAAAACTGTAGTCCCTTAGATACCAAAACTTAGCCACTTTATCCCCTCCTACCTTCCGACGCTCCCCTCCAAAGGAGTGTCGGATAGGTATGCAGAACCGCTTAATCCAAGCGAGGAAGGGTTCTTGGCGTATTCACACCACCCCTTCCTATTTCTGCTCCCCTTTATTCCGTATTACTCTGTGCAACGGGTTAAATCCGTATATTAGATTCAATTTCCTGGGTCAAAGTGTAAAGGCGAGGGGAATACTAAGTGATATGCGTCGGCCAGTGCATTGCCGTAAGTCTCTATTCAACTGCGAAGTCAGCGGACGACGTGGGGAGATTTATGTGAATATCATATACACCTAACCAGCCAGTGCCATCGGACTACTAGGTCCCCTTTAAAGCGAATATACTTTGACCCAACCCCAATCCACCTTAAAATAATCTTAACCCAATCCAATCAAAACTCAAACCGGGCTCTCTTCTGCGCCTAGTGTTGGTTCCGCTGGGGCAGTCTTGGACCGAGGTCAGCTATGCTGCCACGAAGGGTAACCCTGTTGTCTCTGGCGGTCCACGCGGTTTCCTTCATTGACTGCGGAATTTGGTTTTCACGGACATTGAGAAAACTTACAAACTACGACCCCCTCTCGTATAGCCCCCCTTAGAAATATAGAAGAATAGAACGATAGCTTACCTGATCTCCTTCACTTGGTGTCGGTTCTGCTGGGGGCTTACCTGGTCCGTGGTCAGCTCGGCTGCCGCGAAGATTTCGAATCTGCTTTCTGGGTTTGACTGCTGGGGAACCGACTATAACTGTAGGAGACAGATTAAATAACTTAGAAACTACAACATAATAAGAATTTATAACTACTACAATCATATAACAACCAAGCTAACGTTAACTATAGAAACTACAACAATCCTATAACAACCAACCTAACGTCTAAATAATCTTAACCCAATCCAATCAAAACTCAAACCGGGCTCTCTTCTGCGCCTAATGTTGGTTCCGCTGGGGCAGTCTTGGACCGAGGTCAGCTATGCTGCCACGAAGGGTTAACCCTGTTGTCTCTGGCGGTCCACGCGGTTTCCTTCATTGACTGCGGAATTTGGCTTCCACGGACATTGAGAAAACTTAAAAACTACGTACACCGCCACCTCTCATATAGCCCCCCTTAGAAATATAGAACGATAGCTTACCTGATCTCCTTCACTTGGTGTCGGTTCTGCCGGGGGCTTACCTGGTCCGGGGTCAGCTCGGCTGCCGCGAAGATTTCGAATCTGCTCTCCGGGTTTGACTGCTGGGGAACCGACTATAACTGTGGGGGACAGGTTAAATAATTTAGAAACTACAACAATACTATAACAACCAACCTATTACAGCTAACAAAATACCAATTATCCACTTTTAAATTTTAATCTAAGATTATTAATCAAAGTAAACAACCCAAAACCAGGCATGCGCATACTAATGAGCTCCGCCCCCTCAACTTTGACCCCAAAGATTCAAAAACATGATTGTTCCAAAGATTATCTTACAACAAATCCTTATTACACAGTTATAAATACAAACACCCACACACAGGTGCTTAATACAACCCCCAAACATTAACCATAAGTATTTAAAGATCAGTGAACCTAAAAAAAACGAACTAAAAACAGTGTTATACTCAAAAAACGTGACTACAATTATAAACACTAACACACAGTTGCCTCTTATATATAACCCCCACACATTAACCATAAGTTATTTTAGTTCATTAATCACAATAAACAAGCTTATATCGTTTTTCGCATACTAATGAGCTGCACCACGAGCGAAACACACTTCTGACTACAATTATAAACACTAACACACAGTTGCCTCTTATATATAACCCCACACATTAACTATAAGTTACTTTAGTTCATTAATCACAATAAACAAGCTTATATTGTTTTTCGCATACTAATGAGCTGCACCACGAGCGAAACACACTGCACCAATATAGACCAGGGCTCTCATTTAACACTTATAATAGAACCTTCCTGGGGTCGTGCGGTGTATGGGGCACAGGAAGGGATTCTCAAAATGAGTTATATAGACCTTATATAATATAATAATTGTAAAAATTAAACCAATTAAAAAAATATACTTTAATTATTTTAACATTTTAAATTTTAATTTTGATACTGCAAAAGTAAAAAAATCTCTAATCTTATAATCTTTCAATTCTGATACCACAAATCTTAATGATAGATATTCATTGATTCTTATCCCTTAAAAGTCCCTTAAATAAACTAAACCTGAACAAACTGCCTAAAAGCACGACTTAACAACCTACAGGCCTCAAACCGAGCCAGTGACCCCTCATATTTGCTGTAAAGTAACACGGCCTGGGACTTGATCATCCCAGGGGGGCCTTCCTCAGAAGAGGGTGTCTTGTGATAATGGCCGAAACACTCAATGATCCTGAGGTCCATAACTGACGAACATGTTCTTTGCAGAAAATTTGAAGAAAGGGGTCACTGTATACCTAACATGGAACCTTAGAAAAGACCAATCGTTAAACCAAGCTTTCCTCGACTCTAAATACAATGATCTGAATTAAGTATTCATGATATAATAAACTACCTTTTAATCTGAATTCTCTATCAACCATATCAACCCTCTGCTCCTCCGATTTATCCACCAACTCGTTCATTTCCCCTAAATAACGATTCTAACCCTAACCCAATCCTTTTTACTAACCCCAACCATTCGATTACGCACGTCAAACTTAACCCTATCTAACCCTAACCCAATCCTTTATACTAACCTCAACCATTCTATTACGCACCTAAAACTTAACCCTAACCGTTTAACCCTAACCCCAATTCCTAAATAACAAATCTAACCCTAACCCAGTCCTCTTTACTAACCTCAACCATTCTATTACGCACCTCAAACTTAACCCTAACTACTTAACCCTTACCCCGATTCTTAAATAATGAATATAACTCTAACCCAATCTTTTTTACTAACCTCAACCATTGTAACACTTACCTAAACCCAACCCACAATATTACCTCTTCTACCTTACCTTAAAAACCTCTTACAACCTAAAACTGTAGTCCCTTAGATACCAAAACTTAGCCACTTTATCCCCTCCTACCTTCCGACGCTCCCCTCCAAAGGAGTGTCGGATAGGTATGCAGAACCGCTTAATCCAAGCGAGGAAGGGTTCTTGGCGTATTCACACCACCCCTTCCTATTTCTGCTCCCCTTTATTCCGTATTACTCTGTGCAACGGGTTAAATCCGTATATTAGATTCAATTTCCTGGGTCAAAGTGTAAAGGCGAGGGGAATACTAAGTGATATGCGTCGGCCAGTGCATTGCCGTAAGTCTCTATTCAACTGCGAAGTCAGCGGACGACGTGGGGAGATTTATGTGAATATCATATACACCTAACCCTAACCCTAACCCTAACCCTAACCCTAACCCTAACCCTATTTCCAAACTAAATTCCAGAGAGCCGGGAGGGCTTAACGAGCGTTAGGGAGGGTGCAGTTTCCCGGGGTGGCAGTGACGGCCCGTGCAATAGGGATTCCCCGTTATCCAACGGGGTCTCCCCCCCTTGTTTCATTTACCTAACCCTAACCCTAACCCTAACCCTAACCCTAACCCTAACCCTAAACCAGTCCTCTTTACTAACCTCAACCATTCTATTACGCACCTCAAACTTAACCCTAACTACTTAACCCTTACCCCGATTCTTAAATAATGAATATAACTCTAACACAATCTTTTTTACTAACCTCAACCATTGTAACACTTACCTAAACCCAACCCACAATATTACCTCTTCTACCTTACCTTAAAAACCTCTTATAACCTAAAACTGTAGTCCCTTAGATACCAAAACTTAGCCACTTTATCCCCTCCTACCTTCCGACGCTCCCCTCCAAAGGAGTGTCGGATAGGTATGCAGAATCGCTTAATCCAAGCGAGGAAGGGTTCTTGGCGTATTCACACCACCCCTTCCTATTTCTGCTCCCCTTCATTCCGTATTACTCTGTGCAACGGGTTAAATCCGTATATTAGATTCAATTTCTTGGGTCAAAGTGTAAAGGCGAGGGGAATACTAAGTGATATGCGTCGGCCAGTGCATTGCCGTAAGTCTCTATTCAACTGCGAAGTCGTCGGACGACGTGGAGAGATTTATGTGAATATCATATACACCTAACCCTAACCCTAACCCTGGGTAATATACACATGAAGGCCAAGTTAACCTCCATCTTGGATTTCCAATGACCTCCCAACCTGATATGGCCCCTGTGACCGAGCCCTCTCTTCCTTTTGGCTGCAGTTCTCTAAGAGCAAACAGCTCCTAGACTTGACTGGCACTTATTAAGTATATTTCTTATCATTTACTAGCCTGAAGAAGATCTACTGAGATCGAAACGTTGCTATACTTTATTTCTTTATTTGTTTTTGTATTATAAGCCTTCTTTCACTGCAAATAAAAGGCAAAAAAGAACTTTCTAGTCGTTTATTGAGTGGAGACCACGAGGGTATTAGCTGAAAAAAAGATGAGCTACCATGAACGTGACCAGCATCCCGGAGAGGGATGGACCACGGTGCGCAGGAAGGCGGACCACAAGAAACCCAATTTCACGGAGATTATCGTAGTAAGAATGACGGCTGGGAGGGGGAGGTACCTCTAACGCAATGCCGGTGCCGTGAACCTGAAAGGCGCTGGAATTCTCCACGGCCAGAATGAAGGACCTACGCTTCAGTGGCTTGGACGGGACTCCAGAGACATGAAGTTGAGCCTAAAAGAAAGGATGGAACACACAAAAAAGACTTTTTACGCAGCTCGGGCACAGAGAGGCGTACTTCATCCCACAGTGACGTGCAGTCCCACACGGCACATCATCACACAGCACATCATCACACAGCACGGCGCGACAGAGACCGGGCCCCGCTGGCAGCCCCGGGACCGGAACGAGTACGTTCCGCGGAGGGGACGATGCGACACCGGACCGGAGGAGGAACGAGTGCGCGCGTCGCGAAAGCAGGTGCGCACAGTCCTGCGGAACATTTTAGATCGCTACAAGAGGGAGAGGACCAGAGGACCGAGAGAACGGACCCAGAGGACAGGACCAGGAGGGGAAACGCCACACAGGGACAACAGAGAGAGGACAGACGCAGATCGGAGGACCCAGACTTTTCCTTAAAGTGACAGATTTTTTCCAAAGTAATTAGGACGGCACACCATCTTAAAAACCTGAGTAAAGACAATCCTCCTTATGCCATACAAAAGACAATGCAGCATCTAAGACGTTTAATAAAGCCTGCAGTCCCTAACGACCATACTATGCTCCTCATTGAGGAAAACGCAAATAGCTGGGGGCAGTCCACCATCGGGACCCTCAGACAGCATTACAACACAGTCATGAAAACTGAGATTGAAAATCTATACACACTTTCTGAAGGGGAGTGGCACACACCGTTTGAGATGGCCACATTATGGGTCAAAAGGAGCGTGGGCCACAGGCTGGACAGAGACACTATCTCCCAGACCAAAGACATTATAAAACAGGCCACAGAAATCATAAAAGAAAGGGGATACTTGAACACACCGGAAAGGATCATCGCTTCTAGATGAGGGTGAGACACAACAGACACCACCGACCATGCCCTCTCCTCCACAAGACAGAAGACCACAAGGCAGTCCTCCCTCCCTGGACACGGAGGAAACCACAACAACCCCACCAGAGCCACAACCTCCCCTGGGGGATCCCCCTGAAACAGAGGGACCCGTTACAGGGACCCTAATAGACCTGGAAGATCCAGGTAATTCTTCCGACCTCTTTTCCCCAAACACAGAAGCGGCGACGACAACACCTACAGGAGGAGGAACCAGAATCTACACCTACAGGGGAAGAGGACCCCACACCCAAACCACAGAGGACTGATCGGGTGGCCTGCAGGACACTTTTCCATCCAGACCACCACATTATGGAACCCTCGAAGGAACAACTGATGGACCTCTTGGACCGGGAGCCTGAGGGCCCGTTCACAATTCAATCTTTTGACCCACAACTGAAACCCTCCCCAAAAAATACAATGACCAACTCACTGCCGCGAGCAATACAGACCCTAATAACCCCTCTCAACATCACAGGAATTTCCACGCCCTATTCAACAGGACTTATCAGACCCACCAGACACGTAGTGACCAAAAGAAAGGAACAAGACTGGAAAATCAACATCCACAAAAAATGGGTCATATTAGGGGACTCAAACACTCACAGACTGCCCCCAAATAATAACATTCACCTACAGATTGACTCTTTCCCAGGGGCCAACTTCAAACATGCGGAAACACTGATATCAAACATATCCACTTCAGGGGGCACAGTACAGAAGGTTATTTTATCCCTTGGACTATGTAACAGGACGCAGAGAGTGAAAGAGACTGCCATCAGACAATTACAGGGACTAATCAGAACTGCTAATCTAAAATTCCCTTCTGCTGAGATTTTCATACCACAGGTCAACTACTCAGATGGACTGCCTGTGGATGAAAAACAATGGCTGGAACAACTCAACAGTTTCATCGCCAAGTCACTGGAGCTGCACATCCCACTGCTGCCTGCTCCCCTGTTCCAGACGGAAACAGACATCAGACACAGGGGAAGCTCTTTTTAAACATTGGTGTGAGTATTTAAATTAAATGTCCCCACAAACCTGTCACCACAGGAGGGGGACAAATCTGTTATCAACTTAACAACAAACACAGTGTTTACCAAAGAATAATTTTCAGTGCTATCTAAGGGACTAAATTTCATTCCGTATATTAACACGAATAAAAATATTATAGCACAAACTAATCTGGACGTGCAGGATTACCATCGGAAACTCAAATTGGCAGCATATTATGAGGGATCGCACGAGAAAAAGGCGAAACCTTTTACACAACGGTCCACCTGGACCCCCCCACTCTCAGCTCTACCTCCAGAGGTTGAACAAATTATAAATTTGGACAAAAAATCCCTCATTAACCAGTTCCGGCTACAGCCGGAAATCAACAATTTAGAAACAGGAAATGGAGGCCCTTTCAAAAAAGAAAGATATCATCATTAAACCGGCGGACAAGGGAACAGGGAAAACTATCTATGGGAGGGGTACAGGCAACTCAATGATGTGACCTATTACACTAAACTAAAGAGCCCAATTTACCCAGATACTATTCCTTTAATAAACCGGATATTACAATCTCTTTATGAGAAGAAATTTATTGACTTCAAAAAGAAAATCTATTTGGCTGGACCCTCTATTCCAAGACACATATTTTTTTATATGCTCCCTAAGGTCCACAAGGATCCGGACAAATGGAGCATCCCTCACAAAATCCCGCCGGGCCGCCCTATTGTCTCAGACTGCAGCAGCGAGACCTACGGCACGGCTGAATACTTGGACTTTTTTCTCAACCGTTGTCAGTACTACACCCCAGCTATATCAAGGATACTTACCACTTTGTTGACTTAATCAAAAACCCCAGAGTCCCTAAGGAGTATATTATCTTCACAATTGATATAGATAGTTTGTATACTAATATTGAATTAGTGGAAGGAATACAAGCCGTAAAAAAAGCTTTTCAGAAATACCCTGACAAGCACCGACCTGAAAAAGAGCTAATTGCTCTATTGGACATCAACCTTACCAAAAATGACTTCTTATTCAACGACGAGTGGTTCCTACAGACTAAGGGGACGGCCATGGGGAAGAAATCGCACCGGCTTACGCCAACATCTTCATGGCAGACTGGGATCAGCACTTAACACATGCGCCCTCAAACCTCTACATTATTACCGCTATCTAGACGACATTTGGGGAATTTGGACTCATTCGCAGGCCGAATTTGAGGAATTCCTTAAGACTTTAAATAAATTAAATCCACTCAAAGTCTTGATTCGGCCGACTTTCTGGACACAACCACCTTTAAAGGACAAGACTTTGACTCTACGAATAAACTGGACATCAAGGTTTTCTTTAAACCCACGGACACATATGCAGTACTGCACAAAAGCAGCTTCCACCCTAAACACAGCTTTGCAGGACTTAATCAAATGACGTGATTGGTGGACAGTTCTGTCCGTCTGCAGGCTGGAAGGCTGAAACGTGCTGAGAGGACATCCAACCTGAGAAGCAAGAACCTGAAAAGTCCTCCTCTTTCACTTGTGCTCCAACTAAGACTTAAGAACTTGCTGCTCTGCCTCTTATTCCTGTCTTGAGGTCCTGACCCGTACACTACTGCAGTCCGCCCCAACGTGCTGAAGACTGGTTCCAACTATAAAGAGACTCCAATTGAAAATGAAAATAAATGTTCAGACTGGCAAAGATGATAGAAAGACCCCTCCAGCTACAAAGAGCAGATTATTCAGTGTTCCGCTGAGGGATTGGACCATGGCTGACGAAATATGATCCAAACATAAAGAAACAATACATTTTATTAATGAACAATAATCAACATCAGACACTGTTTCTACCGGTCACATCTAAGTCTCTTAATTCATATGTGGTTCACCGTTATTCATGCATTCATTTATTTGCTGTTTAGTATTTTGGTGTGAAATTGACAGATCAAATATTTCCTTTACAAAAAACGTAATCATTTAATTTTTGTGTGTATGAAATATGTCACTGTACACCATGCCAATAACTCTGTAGAGACCCTGAGATTGAGACATAGATGATAAATATAATTTAGGGTGGCATCCTAAATTGAATGTTAAATTCAGTTCCTAATACTAATCAAGCCATCAATCCCTTTCACCTTTTCTCACAAATTAATGGGTTTATGACTCAATTAGTTGTCATTACATAGTTTAATTAATTATTACACCTGCTACAAGCACTAACATTACAAATATCTGAATACAAAACAGGATTCAAAGTGGGTTCAGAGCTGTTTACATGGAACTTGTATCGTTCTTCTTTGGATAGATCCTAGGAAGGAAAGTTTCAATTTCTCTAGTTATAAAAGCCTCTCCAGTACCAGCAGGTACAGTTGAGGCCGGACGCTATGAGCAGGATGACGAGCAGGGCGATGAACAGGCCCAAGCCGATGATGGTGGCAGTGACCGCCCAGATGAACGTCCTTTTGGACATGTCGATCATGGGTGACCTCAGGGCCATTTGCACCCTGCGCGCCCGCCGGCGGTCCTGAGGAGGGTAGCGGGCTAAGTTAACATTCTCCATCCGCAGAGAGCGGACCAGGCACGCCCTCTGGTGGCTCAGCTGGTCAAAGGTGTGTTTACCATGGTAGTGGCCCATACCACTCTCACCTGAAGGGGTCACAGACAAGTCTGCAGTCATGTCTTTTGAATTTACAACTGAACTAAACATTCTACTTTATGGAGTCTGCTATTCAGCATTCATAAGTCCTGTAATGTGGGTGTTAGTGCACTCATATCCACCAGCCCAACCAGTGGGAAGACAGCAAGGGGAGAAGAAAGGCTAACGACTTCAAAGACTCAGTCTGGACACGTGTAGGTCTGCACATGTCCTCGACCAATATTTTGGGACGACAGAATTGTCCCTATTATATATTTGAGCAAACTCCTCACATAACGTTTTCATTATCTTCTATTGCACATGCGGAGAGAGACCGAGGACCAGAATCACTGCTCCGGACCTCGGTTATTATTTCCTAAAAAGCCCACCTATATATGTCTATAAGACAGCTAACTGTGGTAGTGAGATGCAGAGAGTGGCGTCTCCACTGCACTCTGTGCGCCTGACAGCACATCTATGGTCACTGCAGCGATGTTACACACAAAAACGATGGGAAAAGTAAAATCATACTTTATGATATTTGCACAGTATTCTAAGATATTATCTAAAGCTATTGCACACTAGTACAAATAAATAACACTGCTGGTTTGAATGTTTGTGATTGAGGGGATCTATGCTATGTACTTTTCTGTATGTATCAGTTTTACAGGGCAGGTAGATTTCTTTTCTGGAAATATGACTTTATTCTCGGAATATTACAATGTTTTTCTCAAAATATGTAAACTATTCCCCGACTTCTTGCAGAGAATGCAGATCAGTGGGATAATGTTTTGAATGTGAAGAAAGTTTTGAACATAAGCAGAAATCTTGCTGAAACACATAAGAGCAGAGGAATAGGGTCCATTGGACCTGGAGGTGTCTGATGCCTGGTTAGCCGGCCTCCTGCCATGGCCCCTGCTGATGCCCCGCCCCCCCTCCTCTCTACCTCCTTCTGTTTCATGGATTGGAGTTCCATTCATACATTGTCATATTCATGTAATGTGTTTATGTAACTCTGTAACTCTGTTCATCTGGTCACATGACATCTATTCATCTGTCCATCCGGGGAGAGGGATCCTCCTCTGTTGCGCTCCTCAAGGTTTCTTCCCTTTTTTCCCTATCAAAGGTTATTTTTGGGGAGTTTTTCCTGATACGATGTGAGGTCAAAGGTCAGGGATGTCGTATGTGTACAGATTGTAAAGCCCTCTGAGGCAAATTTGTGATATTGGGCTATACAAAATAAACTGAATTGAATTTAATTGAATTATTAATTGCAGAGGTTTATAAATTAATTCCATTCATCATTGAGGTCAATTGGTGCCACGTAAACGTTTAAAGAGGTTAAAGACAGAAGGGACAGACTCCAGGTGTGTTGACTCAGCATAGATAACATTAAATGAGAAAAGTTGATCTAACAGGAGAAACAAATATTTTAAAGCAACACAGAATGCTTGAGAGCCATGTTCCATTAATTTTTTTATATTTTGAATTGTCACCTGGTGCCTGAATACAGAGAAAATTCCACAGAATACAGGACTGTATAGACTGTATGTAAAGATGGATGACATGGATGTCCACCTCACTAAGAACTTCGAAGCAGCCTTACCGACTCCACCAAATGGGAGTGAGCTGAGTGTGTAGTGCATCATGACATCATTGACCGTCACTCCTCCACTTGAGGTCTCCTCAATCATTCTTTTCGTGGCCTTCCAGAAACAGCAGGAGAAGAAAGGAGAAACATAAGGAACATTAAATGTTACAACCTGCTTTAAATCTCCTCACTCCTGTGGTTTGCTCTCACCTTCTTATCGGAGCAGAAGATGTAGAGGGCCAGAGGTTTCTCCCTCTCGTTGACGAAGCGGATGGCGTCGTCCATGTCGCTCACAGTCACTATCGGCAGCAAGGGCCCGAAAATCTCCTCCTGCATCAGCCTGGAGTGAGGGGGCACATCCTTCAGCACTGTTGGGGCTATATGTACATGAACAGTGTTCATTAAACAGAAATATTCATTTCAGCACTCTGAAATATTCATCTCCTCGCTCTATCTTCGTACCAATGTAGCGCTGAGAGGCATCACTCTGTCCACCCACCACGGGGGTGTAGCCCTCCATCAGACCCATGACTCTGCTGAAATGATGCTGGTTGATGATTCGTCCGTAGTCGGGCGAGCATTTGGGATCAGCGCCATAAAATTCCTGCGATGAAATTGAAATTTTTTTTAATTATAAGCTGTGCCGTTTCATTTGTATTTTGGAGCTAGCGTAGACGGGTTTAAAGGGCGGTACCAGTAGAGTTTGCCGGATGCATTCCACCACTCGGCCCTGGATGCAGGGTTCACACAGGATGAAGTCCGGAGCAATGCACGTCTGACCGCAGTTGACAAACTTTCCCCATGTTATACGACTGCACACAGACAGGGATGGAAGTACACATCGTCAATGCTCTCATGTACTTTTCGTTATAGCACACACAAGGCTGCGCTGCTTTCATGAGGAAAGAGTTGGACCATTTTTTTTAATCTAGGGTACCTTTTGCTCAAGATTAGTTTTGAGAACAATTGATAACCAAAATCCAATAGAGTATTTCATGCACACACATTAACATTATCACTTGAGTTTAGTGCTAATGTTCAGACTCCAGATGCACTGTGTTCAGTGGTAATGAACATAGACTTTAGCAGGACTGCAGACATAGCGGCTGTAGCAGTAAAAGCAGCCGCCTCTTAGGTCAAAGTGATTAACCTCGACGGGTCATCAAATACACATGGTAGTGTTCTCAGCATAACACATTTGTTACCGGCAGGCAATTCTAATGTCACAGTCCTTGTCGATGTAGCAGGGGCTCTTCCCTCCTAGCTCCAGGGTCACCGGGGTGAGGTGGCGAGCCGCAGCCGCCATCACCAGTTTACCCACAGTGCTGCTTCCTGTGTAAAAGACGTGGTCGAACCTGAGCCTGAGCAGCTCCTGTGTCTCTGACACTCCACCCGTTACGACCGGGTACAGATCCTGGAAACAAACAGCAACGTTTTATTTTTCACTTTTTGTATCTTTAAATATGCAACTATGTCACCTAAAAGTGGTAACTAAGGACATTATAAAGCCTTTTTGGAAAAGTTCCTGACTCGGTCAACATTATGTCAGCTCTCAATAGAATGATGGAGGGAGTCCTCTCATACAGTGGCCACATATCTATGATGCAATGTACTTTGGTGGTACAAGGCTTTTGACGTTACAACAGCGCTGAACATGATTCCATCAACAATAGCAGCCGGTGTTCGGACCTTGTCCAGATAGCGAGGCAGCAGAGCCCGGAGGAGGAGGGACGAGTGCTCGCTGAGCTCTGACGGCTTCACCACGGCTGCGTTGCCTGGAGAGAGAGAACACAGCCTTCTGTGAATGGAATGAGGTCACTGAGTGACGGAGAGCACACAGGCAGGAGACTGAGGGTGAAGTTCACTGGAGAGACTTTGCTTCTCAATTATTCTCAAAGGAGTACTATAAAAAGTTAGACCAACAGGCATATTTAAAGACATTAACATATATTTAACTTGATTTATCATCTTAACTGTTGTCTGAACACACCTCCACTCCTCCCTTCTTTGCCTGTGTGTCGGAGAGCTATGTTAGCCTTCGGGTAACGTAACAACGTTTGGAGTGTTTGTTTTGTCCCTTCTGGGCTACTGTAGCATAGCGGTGCAAGGAGACTTTGTGAGGAGCACCCACTCCATATGTAGATATGAAGGAAGGGCACATTCTAAGCTAATAAAAAACTAAACCATTCTTATATTGGGGTGATTATAAAATAATGAAAACAGCGTTATGAATATTATATTCCATTTTTGCCATTAAATAACTGTAAATCCTACTCACTGCACCGTTAAACATGGGCATATGTAAAAAATGGCTAAAATGTCATACTATTTTTATATATGCAAATACCTGGTAATATAAATCAATAATTACTTAAATTGCTCAATATAATGCTAAACATGTATAATATTTTCCCAATAAAATAGAAGTGGAATTAACATGTTCCTAAACTATAGAAAACATAACAAAAGACTGAACTTGAATTATAATAGAGGCCAAATGTATATGGCACAATTCCCTTTTTACTTAAAGATTGTTACCGCTCTTACTTGTTATGATGCAGAAGGAAGTGATGAAGCAGAGGATTTCCTTTTCTTTTCTTTTTTTAAATCATTATTTTTATTATATTTCTTCAGTCTGGCAGTGTCACCATAAGAAGATTTCATGATCATTCTGTCCATGGGCATTGGAGGCGGACGTGAGCTGTAAAGAAGCATTGACGGGCTGGAGACAGACAGGTTCCTTACCGGCAGCGATAGCTCCAACCAGCGGCTGGAGGGTGACAGCCCACGGGTAGTTCCAGGCCCCAATGATGAGCACCAGCCCCAGAGGCTCTGGCTGGATATAAACCTCATCAGATATGGTGAGAAGGTTCCTCTCGACCGGCCGTGGAGCCGCCCACACTGCCAGCTTCTCTAAAGCCAGCTTGATCTCATTCTCAATGCCGATCAGCTCCAAGAGCGGAGTGTCGTACTGGCTCTGCAGGAAGTCCAGCAGGCTTGTCACATTATTACTGGAGCAATAAATGATCACATGCAGCGGCATGCCCAGTCTCCACTCACCCTGTTGATGTCCTGTTTGAGAGCAGTGGAGATCTCGGCCTCCTTCTCAGTGATCATCCTCTGCAGGGCATGAAGCTGTTGCAGCCGGAACTCCAGAGGCCGAGTCCTGCCGCTCAGGAAGGCCTCCTTGGCCCGCTGCACCGCCTGCCTCTCCATTGATAGCTTGAGGACAACGAAGAGCCTCTGAAACTGCAGACACAGACGTGAGACGGCAGGCTTGTCCAGTTGGAATATACTCTTCATGAGCTGGGCCCTGAGCAAACACTTGACCGCCTCCCTTTCACCGTACATGTATATCTAAATTATTGAGTCCTAAAACACATAAATTAGTTTTTGCACATCTCGAAGTCAATGTCTGGTTTTAAATGGGTTTTTGCTTTCATGCCTAAAATATGGTCTGTGGGAAAGACGAGCTGAAGAGGCTTTGACGCTCTGTTCTGCGACCTGGAATATGTCAGGAAGATTGATTATCTTGCTGAACAAAATGTGTAAGTATCATGAACGTTTGTATGTCACGGAGATCATTTTCTGTAATAATCCACACAGATCTTTGTTGAGGGAGCCACGACAATGTGAACTTCCCACAAAAATAGGTAATCTCACCAACAAAAGAACATTAATGAGCACTTAACAGTCATATTGTCACGTTCACTAACGTTTCCGAGGGCAAAACTGAGAGGAACACACAGGAGTTGAGGTAACATGAAAAAACTCTCTTTTACTATGCAAAGAGTCATACGAGGACAAGGACCACACGGGAAGTACAATAACTATCTGGCACCGGACAAGGAGAAGACAGAGACTAAATATACAGGGGAACGAGACACAGGTGAAGGGAATGCACAATCAGGGACTGGGCAGACAATCACAGGGACAGGAAGTGCAGGGACACAGAGGACACACGAGACAGGACTTCAAAATAAAACAGCAAGCACACAGGAGATGACACATATAACCCGCCATTAGTGAAGCCAAAGGGTAACACAAGTGTCATCGTACAGCTTCACAAGAAAACTGCCTTTAACACATATTAACACATATATTTGTCTCAAAACAAGTGGACAACAGTAATGAGCAAAACTAGTTGTAAAACCAGTGAAAGCAGACGGGGACAACTGTAACGTGTGTTCAAGCAAAGTAGGCAACAAATATAGGAACAGGTGTTTTTAAAACTAGAACGTTGTTTCCTCTTTAACCCAGATTTAGGTGTTTGCTTTCTTCTTAAAACAAAAGTACAAAGATATCTGCTGATTTGATGCTTTTTATAAAAAAGTATTTTGTTATCTTTATTAAAAGACTAAAATCCTCCCCATGACTCTTTTGCTTTTAAAATTAAGTCTTTTTCAGAAGTATAATTTATTTTTAATAGGTTAAATCATAATGTTAAGTGTTTTATTTTCATTAAGTGGCTTGTTGTCAATCTGATAGAACCCCCCAACATATTTGCTTCAGTCTATAACGTGTGCGCGCGTGTGTGTGTGTGTGTGTGTGTGTGTGTGTTTGTGTGTGTGTGTGTGTGTGTGTGTGTGTGTGTGTGTGTGTGTGTGTGTCATTGGTGAAGTATTAACATCGAGCATATTTTAAGGGAAAGGTGTGTGATTATGCTGAATGATGTCATTAGAATAACTATTTACAGGTAGCACTGTGTTTGACATCATAAATGTAAAATATGGCAGAGCTACTCTTTTTAAATACATTATATTATTGACCTACATGAAGTTATATCTGCTAAGTAAACGCAGTTCTCAGGAACATCAACTTGTTTCGTAAGATCGGGATCAGAAGGAAAGAAGGAAGAGTGGACTCACCGGCAGCCGCAGGTCACACACACGTGCGCCGGTTCCTCAGCGGAACGTGGGCTCGATACTCCGACGTGAGAGCGCTTCGGATGCCCGACTGACTGTCATCTATCAGTCCAGCTGCTCTGGGATCAGTTTACCGGGAAGCTCGCTCACTGGAACCAGCAGCTTCACTCCGAGCACCTCGAGCACTGAGCGAGACCTCGGATAACATCACCCCCCCCCCCCACATACACACACACACAGCATTGGGCGAGGCTAATGTTTTACCCGGATTGCCACCACGGAGGGCAATGTACCTTAATAACAGCATATAAGCCACGTCATAAATTACAATAACCTTGGGAATGTGTTAATAATACGCCGCTGTTAAGATGTATCAATCTCATAAATCAGTTTAGTGCAGAGTGAAAAAAAATACAGCAGGACAATGATTTATAAATGTGTTTATGTTCTCATAGCAGCAACTTTTAAAACAGAAGTGGCATCATTCAAATCAGTCATGTTACACAGTTGTATTACAAGTGATTCATAATGTCAGAACCTAAAAGAAAATATCTCCAATCACCAAATTGAATACCAATATTGCAGATTATATATATTATATAAACATGCTATAAAACAATATTGAATTCTGGCAGCAGCTAAAGACGTAACACACTTGAAATGCAATAAAACCATATATGTAAAAGACAGAAATCAGTCTAGCGATGCATGAATGGGAAATGATATGGACCACTCAGTCACAAGAGTGCTGTTGTATACTATAGACCAGGAGTGTGGGGGGCTGTTCCAGGATCAGCTGGACCATGTTCTGCTCCTCAGCCTCATTGTAGGAATCTCTGCAAGAAACACGACACCCACACAAGTGTAAAGAGACACATCCAATACAGAGATAGCAGAGGGGTCAACTGCTCACATGGCGACGAGGTGGTGGGGTGGACCAAACAAAAGGGGCCATTTAGCAGAGGACAGTGGAGCATGCTGGGTAATTAAAGGGAGGGTAGATGGGCATTATGTGGTTAGATTTCTTGAACAACACCACACATTGTCTGCTAGGGACAAAGCCATTGTTGTGAGACGTGCAGGTCTGGAGGATTGTGGGTATGTGGGGGAGGTACTCATTTCTGGTTATCTTGAGAAACTGTATTTTGTTGGTATTTAAAAAGGTCATCACACAAATACACCTCTGTTAAAAAAATTAATAAACACACATCTCAATTGTTCCATAAAGTATAACTTACATGAAATACAAAGATGACCTGCTGTTAAGGTGAATATGATTCTATCTATCTGATTAATACTGAATAGTGTCATGTGTGGGACAATAAAGTATGTGAATTATTAACTAAGAATTAGCTCTTGCAGGTTAACTCCAGCTTGTTCTGTAAGAGAAGCCATTAGAGACATGGTAAATGGTACACCGACATGTCACCATTCACCCGTTCACCACATGATGGTACACCACCTGTACACCCGGACTAAACCCACAGCATCACATTGTAATCATATTCACATTCGCACACCTACGGCACAGCCTTCGGGAGCGAACGGGGGTTAAGTGCCTTGCCCAAAGACGCGTCAACATGGACCGCCGATCCTCCGATTGGAAGAACTCTGAGCCACCGCACAACTCGTGGTTGTTGGGCAACACGATGCTCAAGTGGCATTTAAAAAGAACGCCACCTAAACTAAGAATGGTCAATGCAACCCCAAAAGGGTCCAACACAGGAGAAGATGCAATAACAAAGTGTCATGGATTATGTTGGTCCCAATACCCTCTTTCATTATATATAATAAAGTATCATTTCATGGTAACCCAGTCTGGGTATTATTAATATTGGAGACCCTGAGTACACCTTCCTTTGATGCAATATTTTTGGGGTCAATCTCTCGAAATAAATACTTTTTCAGATGAAATTCTGATGTCATACACATGTATTTGAGAAACCCAACATCCACTTACAGTTGTGTGTCATACTGCACCACATGTCTATGGTGTGCCACATTTACCTCAACTGAACTTTAAACTGGGTATATATAATTTAAATATATGACTGTAAACACAAGGTCATTTAAAAATAATAATCATAATACACAATAGATTAGTTGTTGATTATCACTTACTGTGATAGTTTGAAGACGTTGTTTATGTGCACACCTTATAGTAAGAGACATGAGAACGTAAACAATCATTGGAGCCTCTGCAACTCTTCATGAGCATTTGTTGGAACAGAAAATAAATTCCAAGTGTGTTTCTTTGGTCCAGAGCTCGACTCCCACCACTTCAGCTTTGGGTTGGCGTACAACATCATCACCTTCAAAACTCTAAATGACATTCCATAACTCCTTGGGTCTGACTTCATATTCAGAGGTGCAGTCGTAGGAAAGAAGTGCTGCACGAGGCCACTTCATGCAATATGTTGCAGATAATGCTGACCCATATGCAAATGATTGATGGCCATGGAAAGTTCCATAGCATGGGAATTATGATCAAAATCCAACGAGCTTCAGTCGTTCCACGAATCAAAAGGACTCATTGACATTGCTCAACACATTCAAGGTTTCGAGCTGTGTGCATCACAGTTTTCATGGAAATCATGTTACGAAGACTAATTTGTGCAGAGAATTCAATGATAAATGTCCTTGATTGACCCTTTGGATTTATCAAGAGTTACTATCTAACTGTGAAAGTATACCCTCAAAGAGTAAATATACAGTACATATTTAAAAGAAGTCTGATGGTTTTGTGTTGAATATATTCCATTGTAGTGTTCTCAGCTGTGGAAGTGACATTGTGCCCATTGACTTAGTGTTGTCGCCACCTCAGAGGCGTCTATGGAGCAGTCCCACTTGATGACATGCACACTTTGGAAGAGTTGTACATGTTTCCAGACTTAGACCATAGCTATAACCGAAATAATAGGTCTACGGTATAGGAATCATTTTGTACATAGGGCAACATCAGAACTCTGTTATGGCGTGAAAAACAGAAAACATAAATTAAGCATTTATTTATGCTAATAACATGTCAAACATGACCCAAAATGTTCAAACTTAAAGAATTAATTAAAAGAAAGAATGTTACTGAATTCAGTCATGCTTTACATAAAAAGGTAATAGAGCTTCACTGTGGACTAAAATCTGTTAGAAATAGACCAACAAATGCACACAAAAAATGAAGTAATAACATGCTATGTTTACATCTACAACAGGAAGCAATGGACAGAAGGAGAAAGCCTTAAAAGACTGACAAATACATTTCTGGTTGTGTTTTTCTTTATTGTTTTAATAGGCACTTGAATGGCGTTGGCCTCAAAAGGTAGCAGGAGTCTTACCAGCGGCAACATTAGCAGCTATTGGTTATTTTGATGAAAAGTTGTAAACAAAGCTTATGTTGGTGTCATTGGTCTCTGGCACTTTGGTTGATTACTAACCCAAAGTGAGACAGAGTCTTTGTTTGACGGGCTTTTTGTTCAAAAAAACATTACATGAGACTTCAGGAAAGGACTTAAAGTTAAGTAATATGAGTGGGAATGATGTTTCACATAATGACTCCACATTTACGTGGGTTAAAATGCAGTGGCCGTTCCTATGGAAAAACTGAACAAAACTCACATAAATGACTCGAACTTTAATTCCCCTGTAATTACTACCAAATTGTTCTTTACAGGAAACTTTCTAGAATCTACAGGCGTGTAAAATAAAAAATTGCAGATATCAAAGCAAAACCTTTTACTGCTCTTGGGACCGAACTGGGGTATTTTAGTTCCTTTACCTGCACCACAAATGCTGCCACGCTGGCCACACTGGCCAACGTGGCCAGCAGTGCCATGCGCCGCAGCCTGCACATGTTGACCTGCTTGAGCAAAAAGCGCGCCCAGCCCAGCTTTTTGGCTGTGTGCGGGGGATAGCGCATGCTGTTGACTCCCTCCATCTTTAGCTGCTTGATCAGACAGCTGCGCAGGTGGCTGAGCTGGTCAAAGCTGTGCCGACCGTGGTAACAACCCATGCCGCTGTTACCTGGAAGAAAAATGGAAGAAGTTAGCCAGAAATGTGCGTCAGCTTTGTTCTTCCAAAGAAAACCGGAGGCGACTGCAGGGTGGTTTAACGGTTAGACACTCACCAACTCCTCCAAAGGGCAGAGCGCTAACGGTGTAGTGCACCAGACAGTCATTGGCCAGCAGAGCTCCACTGGACGTCTCCGCTATCACCTTTTTGATCAGCTGTTTATCGGATACAAACAGTCCATCAAACAAAGCACTGTGGGTACAACCGTATCCACACCAGAGCGTTTTAAACTCAGACAGGAAATGGGATCAAATGTTCACTTGAATAAAGGGAATGTGACGCGTTTACCTTGTTGTCATGGGAGAAGATGTATATAACCAAAGGTTTTTCTCTCTCATTAATAAACTGGATGGCCTCGTCTACACCGCTAACGGTGATGATGGGCAGAAGTGGCCCGAAGATCTCCTCCTTCATTACTTCGGATTCCTCCGTCACATCCTTCAACACAGTGGGGGCTGCAAGGAGAGAGGAAGAAGAGGCTTACTCCAGAGTGAAGATACGGCTTCATGAGCAGTGGACAAACAAGATAGTGGAGTGGTTGCCAGTTTGAAGTACCCTGGCAAGAAATACAAGTTTGCCTATTCTGTTATGGACACAACTATAAGTAATCAACAATTTACACATAGATGAGAGAGCGTTTGGAAAAAAGGATATATTCAATGTCATTAGTCTTGCAAATATATCCAAGGTTATTTTTATTTTTATGTGCCATGACCCATCAGTTCAGCTAACGAGGTTCAACAAATAAACTGATAATGTAGCCAAACCCCTTTTCTACTACAGACTAGAGAGATATATATATATATATATATGCTATTGTGCAGAAATAGACTTCAATTCAATTCAGTTTATTTTATTTTATATAGCCCAATATCACAAATTATCCTCAGAAGGCTTTACAATCTGTACACATATGACATCCCTGACCTTTGACCTCACATCAGATCAGGAAAAACTCCCCAAAAATAACCTTTCATAGGGCAGAAACCTTCAGGAGAGCAACAGAGGAGGATCCCTGTCCCTGGATGGACAGAAGCAATATATGTCATGTGACCTGATGAACTGCATTACAGACTTGTTGTTTGGACAGAGCGCCTCATAGTTTAATCATACAGGTTTTATATCATATAGTCCTTTCACAGAGAGCATACACAGTATTCCGTGATACATGTTTGGGTGTATATAATTCACTGAGTAGAGAAAAGAAAAGCAGACGAACGGGTCGTTTTGATACTTTTTGTGTCAGGAATGCCTTTCACTGTTATGAATCCAAGATGACCACACCTGCCATGAAGAAACAAGCTACTCACTTTTCAGACACACCTTTCAAGTCACAGCTGGACTGGCTATCTGGAAAACCCAACAACTGCCTTTTTTGTGGTATGAACGGATAAAAACAGAAGGACCTTCACCCAGGAGACCGCTATCTGTGTCTCGTGTGATGAAGGTCCTCGTCTTAGTTTTGTACTCCTGTACTTTACTAATGCCAGTTACTTAACAAACAGACCCGGAAATGTATATTGAAAAGACCCTTTGCCTTTAACAAGAGGAAATTGACATTCCATCTCTGACACATCCGACAGATCCCTAGAGAGTCATAGTTTAAAGCGTAGGGCCACTGACCAAGAAAACCTGCTGGTTTACAATCGGGTCGGCAAACTCATTTAATATTCAATAATAAAGATGAGTATATATGAAGGAACGCTCCCCTAGCTGACTTGTATGGGGTACTACTTTATCAACACTATGTGCAGGCCAATAAGGCCTACGATCAACAACATGTAGGGTAATCAGCTGGCCTCTTGAACTAACCACCACCATAATGAATTCAGTTCACATTACTTCAGATGTTCGCCTAAAATACAATACCAATTATGTTTAGCAACCAACTGCTCAAACAAACCATTTACCTATGTAGCACTGGGATTCATCACTGTTTCCACCAACAGCCACTGTGCTCCCCTCCATAAGAGCCATGAGCCTCTTAAAGTGCCGCTGGTTTATAATGCGTCCGTAGTCCTCAAACGTTTCTGGATTATCTGTGTAAAACTCCTGCATAGTGTAAAATAGAAGATCAATTATGTTCAGATTACTTAAAACAGGGTCACACACAAGTTTATTGATACATTTCTGTGACTTTGAGACACATTTATATAACCATTCTTCTCTGTGTAAACATGGAAATAAATTAAGAATAAACATACATGTCAGAATTCAGCATCGTATACTTTAACTAAGACTAATGACAAACTATGGCTGTCAAGGACTATGACCTGAAAAGGATGTCTTAACATTTTCAGAATTTACTAGCCACTCAGCATTTTCACCGACCACAATTGTGTTGTGAAAGTGTGTTTTATTTGATTCAAGTTACTGGTGTGCTATATAAACTGTGGAAAGGACTAATTGAAAAGATAAAAATTAAACAAAACGAGGGGTTACGGCCACTCTGCTCCTCCAGCAGAGATTGATGTCAAGTTAAATGGAGGGAGGTGGAGCCTGGTCTCTAAAGACATGTCTTCTCAGTCACTTGTCCAAGCGAAGGCCTGGCATTACGCAAATGTAAATGTCGTAAGAGGTTCAGGCTGCAGCTCAGATGGGAGTCCGACGTTGCTCCACGCAGAGAACCACTTTAAGTCGCTGACCGAGAGGTTTCCAAGTAGTAGTTGCTTGTATTTGTGAGGCAAATACACAAACTTGTCGACTCGTGCTTGTTGACTGCAGCGGGAAAACGTAAGCAAACTTACACACAATACTCAGCCCAGCACTCCGTGATGGTAAATGTGGGCTGTAGCTACACACATGCTGGCTACAAGTGAGAATCTGCGTGTATGCATAAATCATCAACCCGCCCAAATGAACTGTTATAAAACATGAAACAGAACTACGCTTTTAGCTTGTGAAATAATCAATGATACTGTTCCTCTTGCATAAATGGGAAAGCATCTCTCAGCGGTCTGCAGTGGAGCAGAAGCAGACAGCAGCTCTGCTTTATTTACATTTTAGAAAATGTTATTAACATTTTCCTTATTAATGTTGTAATATGTTATCCCCCCGCTGTTCATCAGAATGTTAATTTACATGACCCGACCGCAGAGTGACGATAATGAATTAAGTTGGTGGGTTGCCACGTAGACAGTGGGCTGCACAGACTCAAATGGGAGCAAATCTGGGAGTAAAAAACACTTGTAACAACCTCCAGTTTACACACGCACTGGCCGGACTGGAAGGATTGTAGTAATGGAGGCAGGCCAGTGGCCCCTTGGCCCCCCTACTTCCAGCGCCCATGCTACACAGAAACAGCGCCAAAAGAGAACCGCAGTCAATGAGCTACTGTCTGCACTACTAGAGCCCTGCAATACACCCACCTAGAAGATCAGATGAGCTCTTGAGAAATGTCTTGCCTTGTCATTAGAGGATCTGTCAGATTGCCATATTACAATCCTGATTGTAGACCAACCTTGATGCACTTCTTGATCTCTTCTACTACTTGGCTCTGGATGGAGGGCTCACACAGGATGAAGTCTGGAGCAATGCATGTCTGGCCACAGTTGACAAACTTTCCCCAAGTAATGCGTCTGCATTGGGAGAAGAAAAAAACCAAAAAATGAAAGAGCCTCAAACCTTGAAGATGGACTTTGACGTTGCCGTAGCTTGCCCAACCACTGTGTGTTGTGCTATTAATATAGTTCAGGTAACGGCGGAAATTTTTGTGATCTATTTTACAGTCACGACTGACCGACATGCGACACGAATGTCACAGTTCTTGTCGATGTAGCAGGGGCTCTTCCCTCCTAGCTCCAGGGTCACCGGGGTAAGGTGGGGAGCCGCAGCCGCCATCACCAGTTTACCCACAGTGCTGCTTCCTGTGTAGAAAATATGGTCAAATCTTTGCTTCAGCAGCTCCTGGGTCTCCGGCACTCCACCCGTCACCACTGGGTACAGATCCTAGGTTGAAAATACGCAGTCATTAAACTCCATGTACATTCACACCAGATGTGTAAAGAGATGAATCCTTTCAATCAAAAAGCAGGAGGCTCACTTTGTCTAGATACTGAGGGAGAAGTTCCTCCATGACCTTGGCAGAGTGGGAGCTGACCTCAGATGGCTTTATTACTGCTGCGTTACCTGAAAGATGAAAGAGAGTCGCAATGGGAGCGGTGACAATCGCTATGCTGTGTCCGCGGCAAACGCAAAGACCATTTCCACACAAGAGCCACGTTACAATGCATCAAGAGTCTACACCTGTTGCCCCTGTAGCTACACCATACACGCTATGCACACTTAATAAGACCAGCACCCCCATCTACAAATATGTATGTGTGTGTTTGGGTGTGTGTAGTACCAGCAGCAATAGCTCCAACCAGTGGCTGGAGGGTGATAGCCCACGGGTAGTTCCAGGTCCCGATGATGAGCATCACTCCCAGAGGCTCCGGCTGGATATAAACCTCATCAAATATGGTGAGGAGGCTCTTCTCTACTGGCCGAGGGGCCGCCCACTCTGCCAGTTTCTCAATAGCCAGATTGATCTCTCCTTCCAGTCCCAGTGTCTCAAACAACTCGGTCCCATGTGCACTCTGAAAGCGTAAGTAGGGACAAAATCCAGTGCTCAGTCACAGTTTTTCAAATGTAAAAAAAAAAAAAATATTGACCAGTTGCACACAAACACATTGATCAGTTACACTATATGTACCACAATAGGCCTCAAAAGTTACATGCGTTTGTCATGGGATCTTGCTCGCATTGGGATCCCATCACACCGATGCCGAGGTGGCTTGGCTCGCATTGAGTTCGGGTCTTGGTGAGGTGTCGTGGCATTTGGGCCAAATCCGAACAATTCTTTTCAAATGCAGGTCTCCATCAACTTCCCCCACACATGTGGAAATGGGAGGCTGGAGCACAGCTGAGACCTACTGTCTGAGTCCTGTTAAGTTACTGCTGATGAAGCTCAACATTTCCTGATTTGCTGCTTAAATATAAATGCTTTTAAATGATAATAAAAATAAGGGTTACTTTTATTGTGAAGAATGTACAGGGAAATGTGTTTATCACTCAATTAGCGGTGCTTTGTTGATTCATCAAGTATACTAATACTGCATGGAGTAATAAGCACATAAATAACAGGGGACTTTAATTGTGAAGAATTTATAGAAAATAAAATGTGTATCCACCATTTCCCAACCGGTCCTCCGGCCACAAAATATATACAATCACTACTCGATCAGCAAGGTCGCTTTGAAGTGTCAATGACACATATGAGTTTCAATCTGGTGCATCCGATCACAATGATCACATTGAAAAGACAAGATTACCGCGGTCTCAAGTCTTATTATAATCTACAGGAGTACAGAGCAAACTAGTTGGGACATCATGCATACTTTTCTGGAGATATTAATCACACAAGTGGTTAGAACGTCAGTGGGCCTCATCACTAATATGTGTGTGGAAATGTTCTGACCAAAATAAAAATACAAAGTAAAACAACTACTTCAGAAATGGAGTTTGAAGTGTCCCACCTTGCCGAGATCACGTTTGACAGCATCTGCAATGTCACTCCGTCTCTCTGAGAGGAAGCGTAGCAGGTTCTTCAGCTGGTGAATTCTGTACTCCAGAGGCTTGGTTTTCCCAGTCTGGAAGGACTTCCTGGCCCGTTGTACAACCAGCAGTTCTCGGGACATCTTAAATATAAAACGGTAAACAGTCAACATTACCCATTGAATTCCCTTGATGCAAACATTAAGTTTATGGTTGATTTAAAAGATTTCTCTAAAAATGGCTAACATACTCAAAGCAAATTCGATCAAAAAAACAGCCGGGCTAACCAACTCTACAGTCGGTTAGTTGGTTAGTATCCGGCTGTAGGGTTGGCAACCCTACAGCCGGATACTAAACCCTACAGCCGGGGCAAGAGTCGGCTAACCAACCTTTATACTTCAGCTCTCCAGCCTCAACCTCAATATCTCCGACCACCGTCACATCATTGGCATCCCTAGCCCCATCCCAAGAACCAAGCGCAACATATCCTTCAGAAATCTCAAAACTATTTCCCCCACAACTCTTTCAGCCTCTCTTGCCAGTACCATGTCGGCCTCCCCTTTCCCACTGTCTGATAATCCCTCCGATCTCGTAAATTACTACAATAACACACTCTCCTCCTGTCTTGATCAGCTGGCTCCTATTAAAACCCAAACGGTCTCATTCACTCACTCAGCTCCTTGGTATACTCCTGATCTCCACCAAATTAAATCCCGTAAGCGCCAGCTTGAAAGACTCTGCGGGAAAACTGGTTTAACAGTCCATCTCCAAACCCACTCTGACTACCTTCAACAATACAAAGACGCTCTCATCTCAGCCCGGACCACCTACTACTCACACCTCATACACGCTGGCTCCTCCAACCCAAAGGCTCTCTTCTCAACAATAAACAAGCTTCTCAAACCCAGGGACAACACCTCCAAATCCTTTACAGTCGACAAGTGCAACTCTTTCCTTTCATTTTTCAATACAAAAATTGATATAATTTACAGCAACCTGAAGACCTCACCCGCCCTCCCCATATTCACCCCTCATCCCCGTTCTCAGTTCTCCCCTGTGTCCCCTTTGGATCTCTCTTCATTCACAACAGGAATGAGAAGCTCCACCTGTATCCTGGATCCCATACCATCTACTCTCACCAAGGAATGTCTCCCAGCCATCGCTCCACTCATCATAGCAATAATCAACTCCTCCCTCAACTCCGGCTCAGTTCCCGACACACTTAAACTGGCTGCTGTCACCCCCTATCCTCAAGAAACCTGGACTCGACCCTGAGACCATGAGCAATTTGTGGCCCATCTCAAATCTTCCCTTCCTGTCAAAAATACTGGAACGCGTCGTCGCTGCACAACTCAAAACCCACCTCATTTCCAACGATCTGTTCGAGCCATTTCAATCTGGTTTCCGCTCACAGCACAGCACCGAAACAGCCCTTCTCAAAGTCACCAATGACCTCCTCCTCTCCTCAGACTCTGGCCACCTCAACATTCTCCTTCTCCTGGATCTCACTGCAGCCTTCGACACCATCAACCACAACATCCTTCTCTCTCGCCTCGAATCGTCCCTCAACATCACCGGAACTGCTCTCTCCTGGCTCAAATCATATCTAACAAACAGACAACAATTCATCAGCATCAGCAACTGCACCTCCTCCACTGCTCCTCTGTCTCAGGGCGTCCCCCAGGGTTCGGTGCTTGGTCCTCTTCTGTTCATCCTCTACCTGCTCCCTCTTGGTAACATTATACGTCATCACGGTCTCCTCTTTCACTGCTACGCTGATGATGTCCAGCTCTACATCTCCACAAAAGCCATTACCACTACTACTCACTCCACTCTGACCAACTACCTCACTGACATTAAATCATGGATGCAAACCAATTTTCTCAAACTCAACTGTGATAAATCGGATATGATCATCATCGGCCCAAAATCTCTCACCAAAACCAGTCACAACTTCTGCCTCACCATTGACAACTCCACTCTGTCCCCCTCCCCTCACATCCACAACCTCTGAGTCATGTTTGACAGCAACCTCTCATTTGAACATCACATCAAACAAATCACCAGAACCTCCTTCTTCCACCTAAAAAACATTGCCCGTCTCCGCCCATCACTTTCCTCATCTGCTGCTGAAACTTTAATCCACGCCTTCATCACCTCCAGAATTGACTATTGCAATAGTATTCTTTATGGCAGATCTTCCAAAATCCTAAACAGACTCCAATACATCCAGAACTCTGCTGCTCGCCTGCTCACCCACTCCCGTTCCCGTGATCACATCACCCCTGTTCTCCAGAGCCTTCACTGGCTCCCCGTCCCACAACAAATCCAATACAAAATCCTTCTCCTCACTCACAAAGCCCTCCATAATCAGGCCCCCTCCTACCTCACCGACCTGCTCCACCACCACACTCCATCCCGTCAGCTCCGCTCCTCTGATGATCTCCTGTCCATCCCACATAGGACCAAGCACCGGACGTGGGGGGACAGAGCCTTCTCCATATCTGCCCCCTCCCTCTGGAACTCTCTCCCCAAACTCATCCGAGACTGCACTGATCTTTCCTTATTCAAATCGCAAATCAAAATCCACCTGTTCAGAACTGCTTTTAATGTGTGATTGTTTGTTTTTGTTTTCTTATCAGGGTCTGAGCGACTCAGAAAGTCCCTATTTATTTGTTTTACCTGTATTTTAGCTATTCTTATTTATTTATTTTTAGCTTTTAGGATTTGTGAAGTGTCTTTGAGTATTATGAAAAGCTCTATATAAATTAAATGCATTATTATTATTATTATTATTATTATTATTATTATTATTAACAACCCTACAGCCGGCTAACCAACCCTACAGGCGGGGCTACAGCCGGCTAACCAAACCTACAGCCGGCTAACCGACTCTACAGCCGGCTAACCAAACCTACAGCCGGGGCTACAGCCGGCTAACCAACCCTACAGCCAGGGCTACAGCCGGCTAACCAAACCTACAGCCGGGGCTACAGTCGGTTAACCAAACCTACAGCCGGGGCTACAGTCGGATAACTAACCCTACAGCCGGATAACCAACCCTCCAGCCGGATAACCAACCCTCCAGCCGGGGCTACAGTCTGCTAACCAACCCTACAGCCGGGGCTACTCAACCCTACTGCAGGCTAACCGACCCTACAGCCGGGGCTACTCAACCCTACAGCAGGCTAACCGACCCTACAGCCGGGGCTACAGTCTGCTAACCAAGCCTACAGCCGGCTAACCGACCCTACAGCCGGGGCTACAGTCTGCTAACCAAGCCTACAGCCGGCTAACCGACCCTACAGCCGGGGCTACAGTCTGCTAACCAAGCCTACAGCCGGGGCTACTCAACCCTACAGCAGGCTAACCAACCCTACAGCCGGGGCTACTCAACCCTACTGCAGGCTAACCGACCCTACAGCCGGGGCTACTCAACCCTACAGCAGGCTAACCGACCCTACAGCCGGGGCTACAGTCTGCTACTCAACCCTACAGCAGGCTAACCGACCCTACAGCCGGGGCTACAGTCTGCTAACCAAGCCTACAGCCGGCTAACCGACCCTACAGCCGGGGCTACAGTCTGCTAACCAAGGCTACAGCCGGCTAACCGACCCTACAGCCGGGGCTACAGTCTGCTAACCAAGGCTACAGCCGGCTAACCGACCCTACAGCCGGCTAACCAAACCTACAGCCGGGGCTACAGTCTGCTAACCAAGCCTACAGCCGGGGCTACAGTCTGCTAACCAAGGCTACAGCCGGCTAACCGACCCTACAGCCGGGGCTACAGTCTGCTAACCAAGGCTACAGCCGGCTAACCGACCCTACAGCCGGGGCTACAGTCTGCTAACCAAGGCTACAGCCGGGGCTACAGTCTGCTAACCGACCCTACAGCCGGGGCTACAGTCGGCTAACCAACTTTTGATTCGGTAAGGACACTTTACACACATTTTTAGATAGATGTCCTTTACTAAGCAATTTATAAATACAGTAACGTTAAAGTTATCTATCGGTACAAACACTGGTTAGCACTATCCGAACTGTACGTTACGATCGACCCCTGTGAAGTTACTGAGCATATGATCTAGACCTTTGTTTTGACCAACGCTAACCAGCCTACTGTAAAACGCTTTTGGTCCACTTTTACCTCTCAGATCAGCGTTAGTATTCACTCGTGTTGCTGTTGACGTGAGTAGCTGCTGCTGCTGCTTCTTCTTCGCGTTGTTAAATGGAAGTGGCAACTCTCGTTAAAGGCACATTACCGCCACCTCCTATGCTGGACTCTGATCCAAAATCCTCTTTTCCCTTAGAATAGGGACGAGGAGAAAAATAACATAATAATAATAACGTTTTTCTTTTAAAGAAATTGCATTTGACATATTCCTTCCCTGAATGCTACATACTTTCTTCAAATCATTACTCTCTTAAATGCATTATTTTATTTTATTTTAACGTAGTTCAGTTCAGATTGGTAACTCTTTGAAGTTTTCTTTCAATTGGTTTCATTCCTCCCACATTTTGCTTTATTTCTTATTTTTAAAGGGCTTTCATTTTGAAATCCTACATCCAAATGTCCTGATATTCTCTGAGTAACACTTGATGTTCTGCTATTAATCTGATATGAAATTAGTTTGTGACAATACACTGTTATGTTTATTCTAATCTGAAGTTAGACAGGGAAGATTTTAAAGGACTATAATTTAAAATGTCTACATCATAATATCCTGTTATTCTCTGGGTTACACTCTGAGGTGGTCTGCTATCAATCTGCAGTGAAATGAGTCTGTGACGATGGAATGTGTCCTTTTAACTTAAATCTGAATTCAGAGGGAAGATAGAAGATCCTGATACTGTATGACTGACACTCAAAGGTCATCTGCTATTCATCTAAATCAAACTTATTTTGTGACTGGGTTGTTTCCTTTTATTTGTGATCTGAACAATAGGGAAGAGTTAGGGTAAGGTTTAAGAGTAACTGCCTGTCAGGGACAATCTAGTCAGGCGAACACACCCAAAAAGAGGCAGCGATCATTTTATTGGTCAGCACAACATCTGGCATTCAAGAGCAGAGCAGGCATGGAGAAGGGGCTGTAGCTGGAACGCTGGGAATCTGTGCAAGCAACAATATATGTATATGTAACAGGATATGTTTGAGCAGAAGCAAAACAAATCCAAACGCAAACAGGGACTATTTGAGTGCAGGGACTCAGTTTTGAGGCAAAGCATTATGGAATCTGACTGTGAAATCAACAGCAATGCTTTTGAATTAAAAGAGCACGCTCGTGAATAAAGATAGGAAAAAAGCTACGTAGATAGTTTGATTAATAATGCACTACATTTCAATTTGTATATTGTGTGTGTAAAATTGGAATCTGCAACATATCCAGTACTATTTCTCTGTCAGGTAAATGTAGTACTACAATGTTTTCCTCTGAAGTGGGAGTACACAGTAATTAGTATACAGTTGAGTTGCATATTTTGTAAGTACTTTGTGGGCCCATTGCAATTTATGTTGGGGTACAATGAGTCAGAAGTACTGCAATTCCGTTTTTTTTCGAATCTATAAAACATAATACATCTATAGCCGTCTTGGGCCCTTTTCTTCAGGGCCCCCTGCACTTGTCCACCTTGCCTCAGGAGAAAGCCTGGCCTCGGGTGTGTGACGGGGCTGCTGTATGTCATGATGGTGAGAATCCAAGGAAGTGCAGCGTTTAGTGTAAAGTTGTTTTCATGAGCAGTTCTCCAGAAAGCTGCAAGCAATTTCTATACTTTTGAATCCGTATTTGTATAATCATCACACATCAAGTTTTCCAGTTCAGATCTTTTCGTCCCAACGTTCAACCTCGAGGGAAATGGACAAAGAAGCAAGCACAAAGAATTAACCACAGCGAGACCGTTAAATGTTTTCTCTTTAATAACAAAGACTGTATTTGTATTCCATAAAAGAACAAATACAGACACCCCTTGGTGAGGGACACGGGTATTACGTTGACATTTCTCTTTTAAAAATCGATGCTTGGAAAGAGTTGCATTATCATGGTTGTGGCTTCAAAATGCATTCAGCTCAAGCTGGAGAAGCGTAAAACAGGGTACGTATATTCAAGACTCTAGAGGTTCTACAGGGTAAGACGGAGACCCATGCTTCATCCAAAACAGTCCATGGACAAATAAATGGTGCAGAGCAAAGATTCAGGTGGGTTTCCATCAGCTTTATTTGTCCCTCTTCACTCCATGTGCAGTAAAAGGCTTTGTGTGGTTCAGAGTGCTCATGACAAGGACGAGGGGGAAACGGTCACCCAGATATGTCTCAGAAAAAGAACAGTACATCAGAGGAACAGGCCCATGGACCACTGGGTGCCTGTGAATGCATTTATAAACATCTGTACACGGAAACAAATGTATTCACACCTGTACAAAAGGAGTAGGCCTCTGTCTATATTCACAAGAAGGCACCTCCTTCTCCATCAATGACTGTATACTACTGGCCTTAATGCACACGTGTGTTCATATACACTCATACATACACTGTTGGGAGCACGGCAGACGACTTGAGGGGGCACAGGGGGGACAGAGTCGATGCAACGCAGTGCAGATTGTGACAAGTCGAGGAAAAGGACATTTTGCGAGATTGAGTTTGAAATCTGAAGAGATCGCTCTCATTCTAGAAAACTTCACGAGAGCCACAAAACAAATGTGTCTTGAACACAACAATGAACAGTCCTGGTAAAAAATAGTTCTTGGTGAAGTTTTTGAGCTACCACAAATTGTATTTTTTTATGCTTTGGCACCCCCCCTGTTGTGCCAAAATCGGTTCCTTATCAAACCCTTGGCAGACATGAATAAAATATATCAAATTCATCTATGTACATGTAAAGATTTGTGCTCTTTGACTGACAGGCAGGCCATCTGATGGTATCATCGACACCCACAAAACTTAAACAGTAACCTCACACTCACAGATGCACACACTCGCCTCCCAAAAAGAGGGGCATGGAATCATCACATGCACCACATACAAATATATACAAGTTTGCAAACACCAAGTTTTGTAAAAAAACAAAAAACAATTATTAGCTACAGATATTGACAGAACATAAAAAGCTGTAGTATTTTTAGTGAAATTTTAATATGACCAGTTTCACGATGATCTCATCAGGTTGAAGGTGGACGATTGGTTCTTCTGAACCTTGTGACACCTCACGATGAGCAACATACTCAGCACGTCCCCCGTGGGTTTGTTACATTTCTACTAAACTGGGTAACAATGGAAACAATGTGATGAGCGTCTCAAAGCCGTTTCTACAATTTGCAAAAGTGTAAAATGAATATCATGTTAATAAAAGCCAATCAAAGCTTTCCTGCTGTCAAAACGTAAATAAAAAAATTAAAAAAAGACATTTTGGTTTGATGTTTGAGCGCAACTGCATTTGATATCATGTCAATGGTAAATAAAAGGGGACGCTTTAAAAATGCCTGCAATCAAATAGTAACTAATTTGTTCATGTGCCAGACACACGTACTGTATCTGGAATTAAAGGGCTATTCCACCAATTTAACATTACATTGCCATTAAGTTGGAGAACATGTGACATTTTTTATTAGATGAAAATAAAAAAGGTCAAATTTTAAGTAGCACAGGCAGATAAATATCCGTACTTTAAATCAGTGGCATGCCCCTTTTGTGTATATGAAATTCAAACAGCTAAAAAGAGAAACAGGGTTCTATCAAATACCAAGTTGATCTCGACAGAAGAGTTCCCACAAAGTTGAGCTGCAGCCAATTACACTTTGCCTTGGTCGCTCTGCCTTCTGGGAAACG
Source organism: Cyclopterus lumpus (assembly GCF_009769545.1). Classification (NCBI taxonomy): domain Eukaryota; kingdom Metazoa; phylum Chordata; class Actinopteri; order Perciformes; family Cyclopteridae; genus Cyclopterus; species Cyclopterus lumpus. The sequence continues at coordinate 55,198 of NC_046990.1, forward strand.
TATGCATCCTGTAGGCCGGTTCACCGAGCAGAGCAGGTGAGACTTGAAGGTGGGAGCAGGAGTGATTAGAAAATCACCTGCCTTCACATTTCTACCTTTAGAACGCCTACGGATACACTTCTCTTCCTCTCAATCCACAATAAAGTGCTTGAGCTAACAACACAAGAAAAAAAGTAAGAACAAGTTCCTTTGCTTACATGGCGGCCTAGTGTCTGTAACAAGAGTTTGTGTTTCTGATTGGCCGTAAGCCCTTTGCTAGTTTCTTCCAATTCCTTCGACTCCAATACTTGAGGTTTTCAAGACAGGCAGGAGACTCAAATACCCAAGTTCTTCTGAACCAATAAATAAAGAACAATGACAAACTAAACACAGTAAATAAACCATTCATATCACATAGTAAGCAGGATCTTCGGTGTCTCAGTCCTGTCCATCTTCTGGTAAAAAACAAATGATATCTTGAAAAATGGCTATGAGTTTGTTTTTTTATACATGTTGATCAGATGGTTTTCCTCCAACATAGCGTCCGAAGAAAAATGCACGTGAAAGTGCATGCTGTGTGTCCACATCTGGCTTCAGCCTTTGTTTAGTTTTTTGTCGATCCGTTGTCATCTTTGGTTGTACATTTGAGCATCAGTCGCTTGTCACAGTTCAGTCCGTGATGCAGCCAGTATGACGATAAATACAGATTCAAATGAAAAGTGCTTCAACTGCTACAGGAAGGAACGACGGCTTTGTGAGGATGTGTCAATCGTCTTAGGACTTGGTCCCTCTGTGTGTGTGTGTGTGTGTGTGTGTGTGTGTGTGTGTGTGTGTGTGTGTGTGTGTGTGTAGCTACTCGTAGAGCGTTACAGTGCAGTAGCAGAGGGCTGAGATCCTGCGGTCCACGCTGGCCTTGTCTGCAAGAAAAACAGACAACAGCATATAAAAAAGAACTTGTGACAACAAGTTAAATACAAGGATCCAGGTCTGCTGGTCCTGAAGATCCAGCAAACTATCTCGGTTATTGTAAATGGCTCATTTCAGCCTGATAAATGCCACCTATTCACAAAGAAGTACATGTTGATGAGGTTGGATCATGAACCCCCCACATTGCTATAAACGGGTACCTTCACACTACATAGCCTCTAATGTCAGGTATCAGTGTTGCTAAAAGAGCCTCAAAGCCTCAACATGACCAGGCGGTCAATGCTGCGTCACCGCAGAGCCGTATCACGACATGTGCTGTAGAACTTCACATATTACAATTTAAACAAAAAGGTAAATAAACCTCAGTCAATTGGGACAGAGTGACAACATATCACACTTTTTGTGATATGCGTCATTACATTTTTCATTGATTTTTGTTGTTGTTGTTGTTGATATCATGAACATATTAACGCTCCACACTTCAAATCTGGAACTTTGCTTGAACACGAGAAAATTCAGAGTATAAGAAATACAGTGAATGTGAGAAATTCTTTGAAAAGATTCAAACTGAAGATCTGCATAACCGTAGCCAGCTAGTCAGGACGCGCCGACCCGAATATGTGCGGACCCCAGTGTGCGAGGCACGCCGCCACACAACATCGACCTAGCCACGCGGATCCTGACCAACTGAATGTTAGTCGCTGCAGCACGCCTACTTCTCTAAAACCTGATCAGAGCCAACCAAAAGATCAAGCCTAAGAAGAGGCCCCTGAACGCACCACCGCTTGGCCGAAACATCACGGCACTAACCCTAATCCAATCCCTCTTGTTTACGTTTGCGTGGAGGTGAAGGAGAACATGTAAATGACCGAGCCGATGCTACGGTCCAGAATGTCAGTCCGACACACCAAGGTTGTAGCAGCTGATCAAAATGTATCGCGTCTGCATGTCACGCTTCAGCACTGGTAGCGGCTCTTTGACCTGCAATGAGGCCTATTGTGTAGGACTGGGCATGTGTGTCCCACTCACACTTGACCACGTTCTCCACATCAGTAGGGTCGTGTAGGATCTTAGACAGGCCGTCCAGCAGCATGGCGGCCTTGCTGTAGCGGTAGGCTATGTCTTCTGTCTGCTTGAACATCTCATCCAGAGCTGCTGACTGAACCTGAGACACACATACACAAACAGCACCACATTAGGCTGACTATAGATCAGAGCTGCACGTTACTCAACCTACCGCTTGAAAAGAACCTGGTGGAGGTCCCAAGACTCAATACCAGACTGCAATACTTTTGTTATTTCTGCACTGTGGGTGACACTCACGATCTCCACAGCGTGGTTGTAGATGAGCTTCTCCGCGGTGACGCTGTTGATTTCGTCTACAAAGCGCTGCTTATCAGAGAAGAAGTGGTTGAGTTTGTCGGTCAGCTGCCGGCAGAGGGATATGCAGCTTTTGTAACGCTCATTCAAACTCTTCACCACTGAGAGAAGACACACCGGGAGAGAATAAGTATAGTTTTTACATAAATTTGTATTTGAAAGTTACAGCGTTGTAAATAGACAGTAAATAAGGACAAACAGACACAGGGACGTTGCCCATGACTACAGTGTCTTTCCCCTGCTGATGAAGTGCATGAGCAGCAGATTTCACGTCTCCTTCCTCACCCACAGGTTCCAGTTTAACGCACTGGTCACCGGTTAAGGTTATTGGGAAATAAAAATGTCCTTACCCTGTTTGACAGCAGTAGAGGGATTGAGCTTGGCCGATTTAATCTGAGCCTTGGCCATGTGGAGAGAGGAAGCCAGGAGCTGAGCCGCCTTCATGTACAGCACCAGCTGCTCTACCTGTCTGTAGGGGGCAGCGCAACCAGAGTATATGAAACACTGCAGCAACGCCATTGAACAAAGAGCCTCCTCAGACTGCATGATATTAGCGAGATGATCAAACTAGACTTAAGCCTTTCCGTACCCCCACTCTTTACTGAGCTGGCTGATCTGGTCCACGACCACGCTGTCCTGGGGGGGGTAGATGGAGGCGGCCGACATGCCGAGCTCGGTCGCTCCAGCTCGCACTGCCGCCATCTCCAGGACGCAGTCAGTGAAGGAGAGCATCATCCGTAGGTGCATCAGGGTATCTGTATGCTCACGCTGGAACAGGACAAAAAGTGAAACGTCAAACACAAAAAGAAGATTAAAAGAGGATACCAGTGGGTCAGGAAGTTGTCCGATTGATACGGTTTCCTGGTAAATAATGAGAATTAGACACCAAACATTTGACCTCACACTCCCTCACCTCCATGAGGGTCTCCTCAGGCAGCTCCGGCGCTTCGAATGTGATGAATCCCTCCAAGCTGGGAGGGGAGGTCCCATAGGGAACATAGCGCAGGCTGCTGGGTGCCCCCTCAGTCCCAGGGACAACCTGCCCGCCACCAAAACCTCCTGGAGGAGAGGAGCCCAGGGCCATGCCTGGAGGAGATCCCACATAGACCCGACCGCTCGTGGAGCACAGGGAGCCGGCTGAACTGTTGGAGCCCACTGAGACAAGGACGGGGAGGAGAAGGCGGAGGAACGGGAGTTCAGTACTATTAACAAACACCTCCACTCAGAACTGCTTCTAACTGTTCATAGTGCATCAGTCTGCACACTAACCCAGCTCAGGGGACGGGCGCTCACCTGAGGTGGTGCGTGGTCGTGTGCCCAGGTGGCTGCAGGTAGGAGGAGTGCTGCTGTTGGGCGGTGAACCCACAGTGAAAAGGACAGTACGAGGACTCGCTGACCCACAGTGAATCAGCCCGATGGGACCTGCAGGGGCTTTGGGAAGAGGAAACGCAATCCTTTTCATTCTCTCTCATACACTGGTGTAGTTTAAATGAGGCATTTTAGTTATAAATAGACAATGTTCATAGAGAATTTTGTATATTGAAGAATACCGACAACATTAGGGATTTCTTATGTTGACAAAGTGAGTCACATAGGGCAACCTGTGGTAACCTGTCCATTGTGTGTGCAGCAGTGTACCCTACCCGTGTCCATGGGTCGCTCTGTGTTCAAGCTGTCAGTGCTGCCCTGATAGGCCTGTCCACCCAGGGTGATTCTGATTGGCTGTTCAGAGATACGACCCGTGCTCACAGACCTTTCAGAGAAAAGCAGGATAACGTCAGTGCAATGTCAAACAGCAGACAGAGTGACGTCGTATGGTGGAGGACAGACGAAAGTCAAAGTAACATCAAGGGGTGCGCCAAGCTCGTGCCCTCTTCCTCTCCATGCATGTGAATATACATGGTGTGAGTGAGATATCCTGGGTCGAAAGCATATGAAAGCCTGGAAAATAACACAAACGTCCTAATTTCTACAAATGTCTTGATTCTTTATGCCAGGAGAGTTGGACCGAGGAATGTGTTTTGTATGCGCAGAAATGCATCATAGACTAAGTGAGTGTGAAACTGGCTCCCGCCATTGAACCCCGCAAAATACACAAAGAAGCAAGTAAGTAAATTAAATTACATTTTGTAGCCGGTCCACAGGTGTACTACTGATCCACTGCACAATCAATACTTTATGTTAAAACTGTTGAACCACAATGACTACACCAGACCAATGAACAATCATTTATAAGTGGAACATTCATTATGGTGGCAGCTGAGGTGAGTGCAAAGGAAAAGTCGGGAACAAGCGAAGCGAACAGGCAGAAGACACATTTCTCCAAGTGAGGCCCACCTGCCAAAGGTCCTGCTGGCCTCGGGGGCAGCTGGGCGTCCAGTGAGGTACGGGCTGCAGTGGTGGGCACAGATATCTCGGGCATCTGCCAGCGTCTTGGTGGGCACAGGACTGTCTGCCAGGGCCATCAAGTTACAGGACGCCTGCGTTTTGGGGATCTTGAATGGTGCCGAAATGGTCTGAATGGAAGGAACATGAAAACTGTAAAAACTGACATACGAGTTCACTCAGTATCGATCATCTGTACACTTACGAACATCTGCTCTCACCTTAGTCGGTGAGCCAATGATCGTAGGCAGCGGCGACTTCTGCAGCCAGTCAGATGTGCGGGGGGAGGAGCCCAGAAGCTTGGTGGGGGAGGTGCCGAGGTTGGCTGGTCGGCCGAACTGAGGGGAATGGCTGCAGGAGGAGGCGGACGGCTGCACAGGGTCTGACAACTGCTTGTGGAGTTTCTGCCTGGTCTGGTAAAACTCGGTCAGGGTGGGGGCGCTGTGGAGCCGAGCCCCAAGGAGCTGAGAAGACGGGACGGGGGAACCTAGAGAAGGTAGAGGGGCCAGATTAGAGTTAATTTCACCTAACAGGCCGAATAGAATATAGTACTAGAATCAGCATGTAATGTATAGTGTTAACTAAGATTGTTCACGGTCTCATTTGTCTCTCAGCTGAAGGTCTTCAGCTCTCGCTTTATTCTGCATGGGATAAAAATATGCAGCAGGAAGTAGGGCTGTACCAAATAGTTTGAAGCCTCATTCATAAGGTTGAATGAAAAGTCAAAATTCGTTTGATGTTTTTATCTTACAATCCATATTTGAGAGCAACATTTTCACTGAGGTCACTTGCTGCACACATATTGTCCCCTAAAACTTGCTCCTTTGCATCCATATGGTACAATTTCCAATAGATGCTTCACTTTTTTAGCGTCAACTAATTAATTAACATTGGCTGTCTGGACAACCCACGCTTCCTACAGGAGCAGGAATGAAATCTAAGAGAACAAGTTGTCTCAATGGGGGTTAACCAGGCGCCCAGCCTGAAGTGTTGCCTGTGCACTGACCTCCTGAGGAGCTGCGGCTGCGAGGCTCATGGTTCTGCAGGTGACAGCAGCAGTGACCCAGCTGCTCAGGGATGGTGCCCACTGCAGACAAAAACACTGTTATTTGCATTGTGAGTCAAACTCCTGTCTGGAAGGTGATATTAAAAAACGGATGTGCTTGGAGACGTGTCTGGACATGTCCTTACCAAGAGGCGAGGGGGAGTAGGGCCGAGAGCTGCCGGTGGAGAGACGCCTGCCTACTATCTGAGGGACGTCTGCGGAACTGGGGGACCCCGACCCCACCTTAGAAAACCCCATAGGACTAGTGTTGGAACGCCTCACAGTCCCAGACCTAGAAAACACAAAGAAACACAAGTAAAAGCCAAGCACTGGATCAACAATTAACACTGGAAAAGTAAATGTATTTTTTGGCCACTAAAGTCATGAAACCATCAGGTATATATGAAAATGTCATGATACTTGTAAGTCTTGTGTTTGGAGATACTTTCTTGAAGAAAATCAAGGAACTTTGTATTCTTTAGGAAAATTCATTTTTGGCCTGTTCTAAGGCCAAATACATTGATACAATTCTCAGCTTCATCTTGGATTCAGGTATTCAAACGCTGTCTCTCTGGCGACCTCTTTCTTCTCCATTTGGCTCATGTCAGTTTCTTCAGACCTCAACACAGATTTAAGGTCACACCAAAACGAAGCATGTGTGGGGACCTCATACAGTTACTGAGATGCACAATATATAATATATGATCTGAGGTTATGAATCACAAATCAAATGCCCTGGACACAACTGCATATGGTACAGTTTGGAATTAAATGAGCCTTGTGGAGTTTTCCTGAAATCAAACAACACATTCAGTGTTTGTCACCAGAACCCATCGTGTGCATCCCACAGACTGCAGATACAAAGTGAACGCAGTCAACGTGACATCACCCGATGCTGTTTTTGAAGCTTCGATCATCACCATCTTGGTTTTAGTTTCTATTGAAAATACATTGAAACACCTCCTCTGTAACATCTATTATGGTGTCAGTTTGTGCATTACATAAGGAAAATCTGAAACAATTTAGAATTAACATTACAGTTAAAGTTTGATTTGTACCAGCCATCACCTAAATGTGTTGGTTAAACTGTGCTGGATTTGCAGGTGCACAAAGGCCAACTGCTCTCAGTAATCTTGCTTTAGGTGCTAGCTCATATCAAGATATCACATTAAGAACACAAGTCACCCCACTTCATTCTGTGTTTGTATCTAGCTGCAGGGTGTTATGGGCAACATAAAGCAACATGAGAGCTACAATCACCAATCTAGACACTTTTTAGCAACTGCATTTTTTTTTTTTAATT